>NC_042962.1:10035258-10142758 GCF_901001165.1 Salmo trutta | reverse complement strand
TCACTACAGTACTTGGTTTGAATCCTGGCTATATCACATCCGGCCGTGATTGGGAGTCCCATAAGGCGGCACACAATTGGTCCAGCATCGTCCGGGTTTGGCCGGGGTAGGCTGTTGTCATGACTGTCCTGATCAGGTCAGGGTACAGGAGACCACCACCCTACAGATTATCTCCCAAACCCCCAACAGAGGAGGAGAGATCTAGGGGTCTGAAGATGTGGGGGTTTTATGACACCTCATGCCCATAATACAGAGAAATTCCTTTGTCCTAACAATGGAGAACTGGCCTCAGAACATTAAACATGCAATAAAGGGACTTTGGAACAATGGTTTCCGTCAGCCACAATGGTGGTTATGACGAAAAGTGGAATATTAAAATGTATGTAACTTTTGTATTTGTTTTTAAAGGTTAAGAGATGACGTTATTATGAAAACATTGTACCTTTAAGAGTTTTCCCAGTATATGCCTGATGTTTATACATTGTACGCTGTTTGGAAAATATCCAAATCAAACAGAATGTTTTGATAAAGATGAAATGTGAAGTTAGTGTCTAAAATCGGATTTTTAGCCAAATCTAAGCCTTGCCCCCTTTACTTGGTCCGCCCAGAGAATTGCCCTAAAGGCTGTTACACCCACTTCTGACCCGAGGGTATAAGACAGGAGAGTGAAGAATTAACATGGAAGACTATTGACCCCAAGCTGCAGCTAAGGTCTAACAAAGTCGACGAACCCCAAAACGAAACACAAGGTTGAAGACAAAGAAATATTTTTCTACACGAGCTACGGACGAGTAGCTGTGTCTAAGCGGGTGAATTCAAGCCGAACCACCCAGCCTCCACTCTCCATTGAATCGTGGTATCGACACCATTCGAGCCGAAGCTGTGAGCTCTGAGCTACAGAGCTGTCTGTCCTCAGAAGACCCCTTTCCGATCAAGGGTGAGGATCAGACCACTTAGCCAAGAAGGACACTGACATCGTGAGGACAACCAGAGAGTTGCGCCGGAGAACTGCGTCATTTAGAAGCCTAAACGACCCACGCGGAGCTTCCCACCTGAGAACTCCAACACGTAATTACATCATTATATTCTGACCCATAAGAGCGGCAGTTCGGGGCAAGGCTAGTTAAATAAGCATGGCTGACAAATGAACCCAAATGTATATTTCTCTTGTGTACTTCCTTTCTTTCTCTCTCTTTAAAATCCCCATTTTGGGTAACAAGCGCCATAGTGTGTTGGCCCGTTATACTAAGTCCTAATCAATAGCTAGACTGTGTTTTGTGTATGTGCATTTTTATCATCATTTTAGCTTGCTAGTAAATAAATAATCAACTAAGATTGGTGTGGTAAATTCAGTGGTAAAGCCCGGGTCCGTGCAGATTCCCGGATTATACGACTTTCAGATTATGAGACTGTAGAGGAAATTGATTAATTTAGCGACTGTTGTAATCGATATTCTGATATCCTTTGAGTTAATTTGGGAAATAGAAACTCAATCAAAACAATGTTCCCATAGTGCCCCAGGTTAATGAGTTAATAATTGCTTGATTCATTGCTTAATTCATTTAATCACGTAATTATAAACCGTTAATCATTCGATGAGCAACAGTCGTCACATTAACTAATACAACGTCATGTCACTGTCATTGTAAATAAGAATTTGTTCTTAAGTGAATTGCCTAGTTAAATAAAGGTTAAATAAAAATACATAATAACAAAATGCATGTCACCAGTGCCCTTTTGTAATGGTGGCTTGTACAGTGCTCTCCAAGCTGGCTTTACCTTGTCACCAATACCCAGTTTTACCCTCCAAGGAGTAGCTTTTCTATTCTTCAATTTATCTTTATTCTAAACCTTGACACACACCCTATACAGTGAGGGGAAAAAGTATTTGATCCCCTGCTGATTTTGTATGTTTGCCTACTGACAAAGAAATGATCAGTCTATAATTTTAATGGTAGGTTAAAATATATATTTTTTTAATAAAATAAAATAAAAAATGCATGAAATGAAATGTATGCATTCACTACTGTAAGTCGCTCTGGATAAGAGCGTCTGCTAAATGACTAAAATGTAAAAACAAAATGTAAAATTTGAACAGTGAGAGACAGAATAACCACAAAGAAATCCAGAAAAACGCATGTCAAAAATGTTATAAATTGATTTGCATTTTAATGAGGGAAATAAGTATTTGACCCCCTCTCAATCAGAAAGATTTTTAGCTCAGGTAACGAGCTGAGATTAGGAGCACACTCTTAAAGGGAGTGCTCCTAATATCAGTTTGTTATCTGTATAAAAGAGACCTGTCCACAGAAGCAATCAATCAATCAGACTCCAAACTCTCCACCATGGCCAAGACCAAAGAGCTCTCCAAGGATGTCAGGGACAAGATTGTAGACCTACACAAGGCTGGAATGGACTACAAGACCATCGCCAAGCAGCTTGGTGAGAAGGTGACAACAGTTAGTCGCAAATGGAAGAAACACAAAAGAACTGTAAATCTCCCTCTGCCTGGGGCTCCATGCAAGATCTCACCTCGTGGAGTTGCAATGATCATGAGAACGGTGAGGAATCAGCCCAGAACTACACGGGGGGATCTTGTCAATGATCTCAAGGCAGCTGGGACCATAGTCACCAAGAAAACAATTGCTAACACACTACGCCGTGAAGGACTGAAATCCTGCAGCGCCCGCAAGGTCCCCCTGCTCAAGAAAGCACATATACATGAAATTTGCCAATGAACATCTGAATGATTCAGAGGACAACTGGGTGAAAGTGTTGTGGTCAGATGAGACCAAAATGGAGCTCTTGGGCTTCAACTCAACTCGCCGTGTTTGGAGGAGGAGGAATGCTGCCTATGACCCCAAGAACACCATCCCCACGGTCAAACACGGAGGTGGAAACATTATGCTTTGGGGGTGTTTTTCTGCTAAGGGGACAGGACAACAACTTCACCGCATCAAAGGGACGATGGAAGGGGCCATGTATCATCAAATCTTGGGTGAGAACCTCCTTCCCTCAGCCAGGGCATTGAAAATGGGTCGTGGATGGGTATTCCAGCATGACAATGACCAAAAACACACGGCCAAGGCAACAAAGGAGTGGCTCAAGAAGAAGCACATTAAGGGCCTGGAGTGGCCTAGCCAGTCTCCAGACCTTAATCCCATATAAAATCTGTGGAGGGAGCTGAAGGTTCGAGTTGCCAAACGTCAGCCTCGAAACCTTAATGACTTGGAGAAGATCTGCAAAGAGGAGTGGGACAAAATCCCTCCTGAGATGTGTGCAAACCTGGTGGCCAACTACAAGAAACGTCTGACCTCTGTGATTGCCAACAAGGGCTTTGCCACCAAGTACTAAGTCATGTTTTGCAGAGGGGTCAAATACTTATTTCCCTCATTAAAATGCAAATCATTTAATAACATTTTTGACATGCGTTTTTCTGGATTTTTTGTTGTTGTTATTCTGTCTCTCACTGTTCAAATAAACCTACCATTAAAATGATAGACTGATACGTATTCACCCACTTTGCCATAAAGCCCCTAAATAAGATCTGGTGCAACCAATAACCTTCAGAAGTCACATAATTAGTTAAATAAAGTCCACTTGTGTCCAACCTAAGTGTCACATGATCTGTCACATGATCTCAGTATATATACACCTGTTCTGAAAGGCCCCAGAGTCTGCAACACCTCTAAGTAAGGGACACCACCTAGCAAGCAGCACCATGAAGACCAAGGAGCTCTCCAAACAGGTCAGGGACAAAATTGTGGAGAAGTACAGATCAGGGTTGGGTTATAAAACAATATCAGAAACTTTGAACATCCCACGGAGTACCATTAAATCCATTATTCAAAAATGGAAAGAATATGGCACCACAACAAACCTGCCAAGAGAGGGCCGCCCACCAAAACTCACAGACAAGGAGGGCATTAATCAGAGAGGCCACAAAGAGACCAAAGATAACCATGAAGGAGTTGCAAAGCTCCACAGCAGAGATTGGAGTATCTGTCTATAGGACCACTTTAAGCCATACACTCCACAGAGCTGGGCTTTATGGAAGAGTGGCCAGAAAAAAGCCATTCCTTAAGGAAAAAAATAAGCAAACACGTATGGTGTTCCCCAAAAATCATGTGGGAGACACCACAAACACATGGAAGAAAGTACTCTGGTCAGATGAAACTAAAATTGTGCTTTTTGGCCATCAAGGAAAACGCCATGTCTGGCACAAACCCAACACCTCTCATCACCCCGAGAATACCATCCCCACAGTGAAGCATGGTGGTGGCAGCATCATGCTGTGTGGATGTTTTTCATCAGCAGGGACTGGGAAACTGGTCAGAATTGAAGGAATGATGGATGGCGCTAAATACAGGGAATTCTTGAGGGAAACCTGTTTCAGTTCACCTTCACCTGGTTCACCTTCCAGCAGGACAATGACCCTGAGCATACTGCTAAAGAAACACTTGAGTGGTTTAAGGGGAAACATGTAAATGTCTTGGAATGGCCTAGTCAAAGCCCAGACCTCAATCCAATTGAGAATCTGGGTGTGACTTAAAGATTGCTGTACACCAGCAGGAACCAACCTAACTTGAAGGAGCTGGAGCAGTTTTGCCTTGAAGAATGGGCAAAAAATCCCAGTGGCTAGATGTGCCAAGCTTATAGAGACTTACCCCAAGAGACTTGCAGCTGTAACTGCTGCAAAAGGTGGCTCTACAAAAGTATTGACTTTGGGGTGAATAGTTATGCACGCTCAAGTTTTCAGTTGTTTGTCTTATTTCTTGTTTGTTTCACAACAAAAAATATTTTGTATCTTCAAAGTGGTAGACATGTTGTGTAAATCAAATGAAACAAACCCCCAAAAAATTAATTTTAATTCCAGGTTGTAAGGCAACAAAATGGGAAAAATGCCAAGGGGGGTGAATACTTTCGCAAGCCACTGTACAATACCTTGTCCCCCCTCCTCTTTTGACAAATGCAAAACACTTTGTGGAAACCAATGATATTCATCCCAAAATAAATCTACAATAATCGCCTGTATTTTAGCCAGAAGGCCAGATGGTGGCTCTAAACATGACAATCGATGCCACAGTGCAGAGGCAACCACATTGTTAACAATAATAGTGTGCCCCCTGTATGACATACGAGATAATCAACGCCATCTCCTCATCCTCCCTTCCACCATTTCAACCACCCCATTCCAATTTTCCATTGAACCCTTATCCACTAGGTACACTCCAAGGTACTTAAAACCTCCCTTACACCATTCCAGCCCCCCCTGGCACAGCCATGATGCCTCCAGACCATTTTCCAATCTGTAAAGCACAACTTTTTCCCAATTTACCTTTGCAGAGGATATTCCCCTAAACCGATCAACTATGAGACTCAAGCTATCCACCTCTGCTTGATTTTTCACTAAAATAACTACATCATCAGCGTAGGCTGAGAGACGAATAGGAGGAATATCCTCTGAAAGGTACACACCTCCAATGCGACTTCTAATGCTATTTAGTAGTGGCTAAATAGCAGTGGCAAATAACATTCCTGACAAAGAACACCCTTGCCTAATACATCTACACACTTTACACACCTCTTAAGGATCGGACCCTTTTTTTCAATTTTCTCCTAAAATGACATACCCAAATCTAACTGCCTGTAGGTCAGGCCCTGAAGTAAGGATATGCATTTTCTTGGTACCATTTGAAAGGAAACACTTTGAAGTCTGTGGAAATGTGAAAGGAATGTAGGAGAATATAACACATTAGATCTGATAAAAGATAATACAAAGAAAAAGAACATTTGTTTTTGTTTTGTACCATCATCTTTGAAATGCAAGAGAAAGGCCAAAATGTATTATTCCAGGCCATATGCAATTTAGACAATGGCCACTAGGTGGCAGCAGTGTATGGGCAAAGTTTTAGACTGATCCAACGAACCATTGCATTTCTGTGCAAAATTTTGTATCAAGACTGCCCAAATGTGCCTAATTTGTTTATTAATAGTTTTTTATGTTCAAAAGTGTGCACTCTCCTCAAACACTAGCATGAAATTCTTTCACTGTAATAGCTACTGTAAATTGGACAGTGCAGTTAGATTAACAAGAATTGAAGCGTTCTGCCAATATCAGATATGTCTATGTCCTGGGAAATGTTCTTGTTACTTACAACCTCATGCTAATCGCATTAGCCTACATTAGCTCAACTGTCCTGCAGGGGACCCACCAATCCTGTTAACTCTGTAAAGAGATGTGTTTTCTGTTTCTTACTCTGTATATTTTTTAGGCATGAGCATTGTTAAGATTTCTTCTTTAAACGTAAATGGGGCGAGAGATGTTAAAAAAGTGCAGTAGTGTATGGGGGGGCAGTGGTGTGTAGTCATAAAAACTCAAAAAGTGGGGGGGTGGGCCTCCTGTTGTCACGACTTCCGCCGAAGTCGGCTCCTCTCCTTGTTCGGGCTGCGTTCGGTGGTCGACGTCACCGGCCTTCTAGCCATCACCGCTCCATTTTTCATTGTTCCATTTGTTTTGTCTTGTTCCTCGCACATCTGGTTTACATTCCCTAATCACACTGCATATATATATATATATTCCTCTGTTCCCCCCATGTCTTTGTGTGGAATTGTTTTGTTTTGTGTTTGTTGTATCGCGCCAGTCTGGTTTTTCACTCTGGGCATTGCCTGTACCCTATTTGGGGAATTATTGGTGAACCTTATTGTTAAATTATTGACGGTATTTTGCGCTTGTCACTTTTGCCGGTTGGCTTGAGTTGTCGCTGTTTGCGCCCGTCTGTTTATTGCTCTTGGCTAATAAAGTCGCCTGATCACCTATTCTCTACTCTCCTGCACTTGACTCGAATGACCAGCAGCGAAAACCCTGACACCTGTTTTCAAAAGGGTTTTTGCCTTTGTCATATGAGGTTAAAGAGGTAATTGAGGGGAGGTTATTAAAAAGTTAGAGTGAGGTGTGAAAACATCACTATGTGTTTAATAAATGTATATGCCCCAGTAGTGGCAGTTTACATTTACATTTACATTTAAGTCATTTAGCAGACGCTCTTATCCAGAGCGACTTACAAATTGGTGCATTCACCTATAATATCCAGTAGAACAAACACTTTACAATAGTGCATCTAAATCCTTTAAAGGGGGGGGGGGGGTTAGAAGGATTACTTTATCCTATCCCAGGTATTCCTTAAAGAGGTGGGGTTTCAGGTGTCTCCGGAAGGTGGTGATTGACTCCGCTGTCCTGGCATCGTGAGGGAGATTGTTCCACCATTGGGGTGCAAGAGCGGCGAACAGTTTTGACTGGGCTGAGCGGGAACTGTGCTTCCTCAGAGGTAGGGAGGCGAGCAGGCCAGAGGTGGATGAACGCAGTGCCCTTGTTTGGGTGTAGGGCCTGATCAGAGCCTGAAGGTACGGAGGTGCCGTTCCCCTCACAGCTCCGTAGGCAAGCACCATGGTCTTGTAGCGGATGCGAGCTTCAACTGGAAGCCAGTGGAGAGAGCGGAGGAGCGGGGTGACGTGAGAGAACTTGAGAAGGTTGAACACCAGACGGGCTGCGGCGTTCTGGATGAGTTGTAGGGGTTTGATGGCACAGGCAGGGAGCCCAGCCAACAGCGAGTTGCAGTAATCCAGACGGGAGATGACAAGTGCCTGGATTAGGACCTGCGCCGCTTCCTGTGTGAGGCAGGGTCGTACTCTGCGAAAGTTGTAGAGCATGAACCTACAGGATCGGGTCACCGCCTTGATGTTAGTGGAGAACGACAGGGTGTTGTCCAGGATCACGCCAAGGTTCTTAGCACTCTGGGAGGAGGACACAAGGGAGTTGTCAACCGTGATGGCGAGATCATGGAACGGGCAGTCCTTCCCCGGGAGGAAGAGCAGCTCCGCCTTGCCGAGGTTCAGCTTGAGGTGGTGATCCGTCATCCACACTGATATGTCTGCCAGACATGCAGAGATGCGATTCGCCACCTGGTTGTCAGAAGGGGGAAAGGAGAAGATTAATTGTGTGTCGTCTGCATAGCAATGATAGGAGAGACCGTGTGAGGATATGACAGAGCCAAGTGACTTGGTGTATAGCGAGAATAGGAGAGGGCCTAGAACAGAGCCCTGGGGGACACCAGTGGTGAGAGCACGTGGTGCGGAGACAGCTTCTCGCCACGCCACCTGGTAGGAGCGACCTGTCAGGTAGGACGCAATCCAAGCGTGGGCCGCGCCGGAGATGCCCAGCTCGGAGAGGGTGGAGAGGAGGATCTGATGGTTCACAGTATCGAAGGCAGCAGATAGGTCTAGAAGGATGAGAGCAGAGGAGAGAGAGTTAGCTTTAGCAGTGCGGAGAGCCTCCGTGACACAGAGAAGAGCAGTCTCAGTTGAATGCCCAGTCTTGAAACCTGACTGATTAGGATCAAGAAGGTCGTTCTGAGAGAGATAGCAGGAGAGCTGGCCAAGGACGGCACGTTCAAGAGTTTTGGAGAGAAAAGAAAGAAGGGATACTGGTCTGTAGTTGTTGACATCGGAGGGATCGAGTGTAGGTTTTTTCAGAAGGGGTGCAACTCTCGCTCTCTTGAAGACGGAAGGGACGTAGCCAGCGGTCAAGGATGAGTTGATGAGCGAGGTGAGGTAGGGGAGAAGGTCTCCGGAAATGGTCTGGAGAAGAGAGGAGGGGATAGGGTCGAGTGGGCAGGTTGTTGGGCGGCCGGCCGTCACAAGACGCGAGATTTCATCTGGAGAGAGAGGGGAGAAAGAGGTCAAAGCACAGGGTAGGGCAGTGTGAGCAGGACCAGCGGTGTCGCTTGACTTAGCAAACGAGGATCGGATGTCGTCAACCTTCTTTTCAAAATGGTTGACAAAGTCATCCGCAGTGAGGGAGGAGGGGGGGGGGGGGAGGAGGATTCAGGAGGGAGGAGAAGGTAGCAAAAAGCTTCCTAGGGTTAGAGGCAGATGCTTGGAATTTAGAGTGGTAGAAAGTGGCTTTAGCAGCAGAGACAGAAGAGGAAAATGTAGAGAGGAGGGAGTGAAAGGATGTGAGTCGTGTGAGTCGCAGTGAGTCGTCGAGCCACGGAGCAGGAGGGGAGGACCGAGCCGGCCTGGAGGATAGGGGACAGAGAAAATCAAAGGATGCAGAGAGGGAGGAGAGGAGGGTTGAGGAGGCAAAATCAGGAGATAGGTTGGAGAAGGTTTGAGCAGAGGGAAGAGATGATAGGATGGAAGAGGAGAGAGTAGCAGGAGAGAGAGAGCGAAGGTTGGGACGGCGCAATACCATCCGAGTAGGGGCAGAGTGAGAAGTTTTTGATGAGAGCGAGAGGGAAAAGGACACAAGGTAGTGGTCGGAGACTTGGAGAGGAGTTGCAATGAGATTAGTGGAAGAACAGCATCTAGTAAAGATGAGGTCAAGCGTATTGCCTGCCTTGTGAGTAGGGGGGGAAGGTGAGAGGGTGAGGTCAAAAGAGGAGAGGAGTGGAAAGAAGGAGGCAGAGAGGAATGAGTCGAAGGTAGACGTGGGGAGGTTAAAGTCACCCAGAACTGTGAGAGGTGAGCCATCCTCAGGGAAGGAACTTATCAAGGCGTCAAGCTCATTGATGAACTCTCCAAGGGAACCTGGAGGGCGATAAATGATGAGGATGTTAAGCTTGAAAGGGCTGGTAACTGTGACAGCATGGAATTCAAATGAGGAGATAGACAGATGGGTCAGGGGAGAAAGAGAGAATGTCCACTTGGGAGAGATGAGGATTCCAGTGCCACCACCCCGCTGGCTCGATGCTCTAGGGGTATGCGAGAACACGTGGCCAGACGAGGAGAGAGCAGTAGGAGTAGCAGTGTTATCTGTGGTGATCCATGTTTCCGTCAGCGCCAGGAAGTCTAGGGACTGGAGGGTAGCATAGGCTGAGATGAACTCAGCCTTGTTGGCCGCAGACCGGCAGTTCCAGAGGCTGCCGGAGACCTGGAACTCCACGTGGGTCGTGCGCGCTGGGACCACCAGGTTAGAGTGGCAGCGGCCACGCGGTGTGAAGCGTTTGTATGGCCTGTGCAGAGTGGAGAGAACCGGGATCGACAGACACATAGTTGACAAGCTACAGAAGAGGCTACGCTAATGCAAAGGAGATTGGAATGACAAGTGGACTACACGTCTCGAATGTTCAGAAAGTTAAGCTTACGTAGCAGAAAATCTATTGACTGAAATGACGAAAATGATACAGTACTGCTGGCTGGTGGAGTAGGCTAGCTAGCAGTGGCTGCGTTGTTGACTTTGTTTGACCGTGTAGCTGGCTAGGTGTAGCTGGCTAGGTGACCTCGATAGTTTCAGTACTACACCTTGTCATGATACAAAAGCAACTTTGTAGCTAGCTAACATAACACTAATCAAGACGTTCCTTTGTAATGTATTTTAGTTTCTACAGTGTTACTAGTTGGCTGGGTTAGGAAAAATGGCGTCGCGGGGGACGGCAATAGCTGGCTAGCTAACCTCGGTAATTACTAAACTACACAATTATCAAGCTATGACAAAGACAACTATGTAGCTAGCTAGCCAACACTGCACTAGTCAAATCGTTCCGTTGTAAAGTATTGGTATCTACAGCGCTGCTAGTCGGTAACGGTTGGCTAGCTGTTGGCTAGCTAGCTAGCAGTGGATTAATGATGACTAGGTGTGTTGACTACGTCTGGCGTCGCGGCTGGCTACTTACTAATAATTACTCTAAACTACACAATTATCTTAGATGCAAAGACAACTAAGTAGCTGGCTCACTAACACTACACTAGTCAAGTCGTTCCGTTGTAATGTAATAGATAGTGCAGCTAGTCGGTGGAAGTTGGCTGGTTGGCTAGCTAGCAGTGTTGACTAGCTAGCTAGCAGTGATGACTACGTTAGGAGGACGAAGATAGCTAACTTCGATAATTACTCTAAGCTACACGATTATCTTTGATACAAAGACGGCTATGTGGCTAGCTAAGAAAAGAAAAGAATTGCTCGGATCAAACAAATCAAACCGTTGTAATGTAGTGAAGTGTAATATTACCTGTGGAGTGAAGCGTAGTGCGACTGCTCGCTCCAAACCGGAAGTCACATCCCAGTTGAGATAGTATGTTTTTTAGAGACATTATCAAATAACATTGAGAAATGTAATACTGAGGATTATTTATTTCTTGCTGGGGATTTTAACTGCACTGTCAGTGATTTAGATAGAAACCTCAAGGACTTTTTTAAAACACCTTATTGTAACATGAACTATGTGATATTTGGCGGAGTCAAAATGGAGGCACGAGACAGTACACATGGGCTAATGTGAGAGAGAACACCGTCTCTCTGGACAGGTTAGATAGGTTTTATTGTTTTGAGCATCAATCTCAGGTCTGTAAATCAAGTGTGATAACCCCAGTGTGATTTTCTGATCATTGTTTAATAACAAAGGTATTGTACATTAACGCTCTAAAACCCAAAAGTGCATACTGGCATTTTAATATAACTTTATTTAGCGATGCTCACTCCAGGAAATGTTTTAGTTTTTATCTGGGAGAGGTGGAGGTCTCAAAAGGACAATTTTGTATTCCTTCAACAGTGGTGGGATATAGGGAATATCCAGATTCAACAATTCTGTAATCAATACAAAATGAATGTCACCAGAGACATCACCAGATCAATGAAAGCCCCAGAGTCTGAAATAGTGGAACTCCTGACGTTGGTTGAGACCACAGGAGATCGAGGCCATATTCAGGCACTCAAGAGAAAAAAGCTGCATAGGGCAGACTTGCTGGGTATCAGAGCACATGGGGCATTGGTGAGAAGTACGTTTCAGGGAATCTCTGAAATGATGCCTCATATACATTTTTCATCGGGTTAGAGAAAAATAATGGACAAAGAATAATTATTTATTGCCTCAAATCAGCTGTTAGACAGAAGCTCACTAGCCCAAGTGAAATTATAAAGAGGACAGTAGACGTCTATGCTGAGCTCTACAAGTGAAATTAGAAAGAGGACAGTAGAGTTCTATGCTGGGCTCTACAAGTGAAAATAGAAAGAGGACAGTAGACATCTATGCTGGGCTCTATAAGTGAAATTAGAAAGAGGACAGTAGAGTTCTATGCTGGGCTCTACAAGTGAAATTAGAAAGAGGACAGTAGACGTCTATGCTGAGCTCTACAAGTGTGAGTACAAAGAGGATAAAACAGTTACACAGCAAGTGGCGACCCGTCATTCAGGGCAGGTGTATTTTGAGACCCACATTTTTAGCTAAAAATTATTATAATAATTGTATATATATATTATATATATACAATATATAATATATAATTTTATTTTGGGGGGGGCTTGCCTGTTTTGCATGTTATTTAGGCATTAATAAGCGTCACATATCAGTTTGCAAATAATGTAAAAAATGAATACACTATTGTTCAAAAGTTTGGGGTCACTTAGAAATGTAATTGTTTTTTAAAGAAAAACATATTTTCTGTCCATTAAAATAACATCAAATTGATCAGAAATACAGTGTAGACATTGTTAATGTTGTAAATGACTATTGTAGCTGGAAACTGCAGATTTTTTTTAATGGAATATCTACATAGGCGTACAGAGGCCCATTATCAGCAACCATCACTCCTGTGTTCCAATGGCACGTTGTGTTAGCTAATCCAGGTTTATCATTTTAAAAGACTAATTGATCATTAGAAAATCATTTTAAGGCTGCAACTGAACTCTTTCATTATTTAAATCACTTGTCACTCTCGTGACAACTTTCTTGAGTCTAGCGATTTCAGGGCTTGTCAAACCTCCCCCTGTTATTTTTGACATCTGTCACGCCCTGACCTGAGAGAGACGGTTTATTTCTCTATTTTGTTAGGTCAGGGTGTGGGGTAGGCATTCTATGGTTTATATTTCTATGTTTTGGCCAGGTATGGTTTCCAATCAGAGGCAGCTGCCTATCGTTGTCTCTGATTGGGAACCATACTTAGGCAGCCCTTTTCCCTCCTTGAGTTCTGGGATCTTATTTTTGTACTGCTGTGTGAAGCCTGCAAGACGTGATGGTCGTGTTCCATTGTTTATTATTTTGTTTAAGTGTTCAGAGTGTTTAATAAATATCAAGATGAACACATACCACGCTGCACCTTGGTCTACTCCTTTGGATGATCGTTACACATCAGAACATTTGATGATTCAATAAACAAATCACTTTCAGGAAAAAAATCTTACATTATAATTCTGCATATATTTTTTCCCTTTTGTCAATTTCAGAAATTCACATACCTTCTCAATCCCATACCTCCCTTCCACCCCATTTCTCTCGCTATTTTGTTGTGATACGTTATTTGACTCACTCTCTCTATCCTCCACAGAGGGAAACTCCACCATCTCTACAACCTGTTTGTCCTCAACTGATTTATCAACCTCTACTCCTGTTTATCCTCAACGGATTTATCAATCTATACCTTCCTCTTGGAATTAGAACCTTCACCACCCCTTAAATTCTTTCTCTTGGAATTAGAACCTTCACCACCCCTTACATTCTTTCTCTTGGAATTAGAACCTTCACCACCCCTTAAATTCTTTCTCTTGTAATTAGAATCTTCACCACCCCTTAAATTCTTTCTCTTGGAATTAGAACCTTCACCACCCCTTCAATTCTTTCTCTTGGAATTAGAACCTTCACCACCCCTTCAATTCTTTCTCTTGGAATTAGAACCTTCACCACCACTTAAATTCTTTCTCTTGGAATTAGAACCTTCACCACCCCTTAAATTCTTCCTCTTGGAATTAGAACCTTCACCACCCTTTAAATTCTTTCTCTTGGAATTAGAACCTTCACCACCCCTTAAATTCTTTCACTTGGAATTAGAACCTTCACCACCCCTTAAATTCTTTCTCTTGGAATTAGAACCTTCACCACCCCTTACATTCTTTCTCTTGGAATTAGAACCTTCACCACCCCTTAAATTCTTTCTCTTGGAATTAGAACCTTCACCACCCCTTACATTCTTTCTCTTGGAATTAGAACCTTCACCACCCTTTAAATTCTTTCTCTTGGAATTAGAACCTTCACCACCCTTTAAATTATTTATCTTGGAATTAGAACCTTCACCACCCCTTCAATTCTTTCTCTTGGAATTAGAACCTTCACCACCCTTTAAATTCTTTCTCTTGGAATTAGAACCTTCCCCACCCTTCAATTCTTTCTCTTGGAATTAGAATCTTCACCACCCCTTCAATTCTTTCTCTTGGAATAAGAACCTTCACCACCCTTTAAATTCTTTCTCTTGGAATTAGAACCTTCACCACCCTTTAAATTATTTCTCTTGGAATTAGAACCTTCACCACCCCTTCAATTCTTTCTCTTGGAATTAGAACCTTCACCACCCCTTAAATTCTTTCTCTTGGAATTAGAACCTTCACCACCCCTTAAATTCTTTCTCTTGGAATTAGAACCTTCACCACCCCTTTAATTCTTTCTCTTGGAATTAGAACCTTCACCACCCCTTAAATTCTTTCTCTTGGAATTAGAACCTTCACCACCCCTTACATTCTTTCTCTTGGAATTAGAACCTTCACCACCCCTTAAATTCTTTCTCTTGGAATTAGAACTTTCACCACCCCTTAAATTCTTTCTCTTGGAATTAGAACCTTCACCACCCTTTAAATTCTTTCTCTTGGAATTAGAACCTTCACCACCCTTTAAATTATTTATCTTGGAATTAGAACCTTCACCACCCCTTCAATTCTTTCTCTTGGAATTAGAACCTTCAACACCCTTTAAATTCTATCTCTTGGAAACAGAACCTTTACCACCCTTTAAATTATTTCTCTTGGAATTAGAACCTTCACCACCCTTCAATTCTTTCTCTTGGAATTAGAATCTTCACCACCCCTTAAATTCTTTCTCTTGGAATTAGAACCTTCACCACCCTTTAAATTAGTTCTCTTGGAATTAGAACCTTCACCACCCTTTAAATTATTTCTCTTGGAATTAGAACCTTCACCTCCCCTTAAATTCTTTCTCTTGGAATTAGAACCTTCACCACCCTTTAAATTATTTCTCTTGGAATTAGAACCTTTACCACCCCTTCAATTCTTTCTATTGGAATTAGAACCTTCACCACCCCTTAAATTCTTCCTCTTGGAATTAGAACCTTCACCACCCTTTAAATTATTTCTCTTGGAATTAGAACCTTCACCACCCCTTAAATTCTTTCTCTTGGAATTAGAACCTTCACCACCCCTTAAATTATTTCTCTTGGAATTAGAACCTTCACCTCCCCTTAAATTCTTTCTCTTGGAATTAGAACCTTCACCACCCTTTAAATTCTTTCTCTTGGAATTAGAACCTTCACCACCCCTTAAATTATTTCTCTTGGAATTAGAACCTTCACCACCCCTTACATTCTTTCTCTTGGAATTAGAACCTTCACCACCCCTTAAATTCTTTCTCTTTGAATTAGAACCTTCACCACCCCTTAAATTCTTTCTCTTGGAATTAGAACCTTCACCACGCTTTAAATTCTTTCTCTTGGAATTAGAACCTTCACCACCCCTTAAATTCTTTCTCTTGGAATTAGAACCTTCACCACCCCTTCAATTCTTTCTCTTTGAATTAGAACCTTCACCACCCCTTAAATTCTTCCTCTTGGAATTAGAACCTTCACCACCCTTTAAATTATTTCTCTTGGAATTAGAACCTTCACCACCCCTTAAATTCTTTATCTTGGAATTAGAACCTTCACCACCCCTTAAATTATTTCTCTTGGAATTAGAACCTTCACCTCCCCTTAAATTCTTTCTCTTGGAATTAGAACCTTCACCACCCTTTAAATTCTTTCTCTTGGAATTAGAACCTTCACCACCCCTTAAAATATTTATCTTGGAATTAGAACCTTCACCACCCCTTACATTCTTTCTCTTGGAATTAGAACCTTCACCACCCCTTAAATTCTTTCTCTTTGAATTAGAACCTTCACCACCCTTTCAATTCTTTCTCTTGGAATTAGAACCTTCACCACCCTTTAAATTCTTTCTCTTGGAATTAGAACCTTCACCACCCTTTAAATTATTTCTCTTGGAATTAGAACCTTCACCACCCCTTCAATTCTTTCTCTTGGAATTAGAAACTTCACCACCCCTTCAATTCTTTCTCTTGGAATTAGAACCTTTACCACCCCTTAAATTCTTTCTTTTGGAATTAGAACCTTCACCACCCCTTCAATTCTTTCTCTTGGATTTAGAACCTTTACCACCCCTTACATTCTTTCTCTTGGAATTAGAACCTTCACCACCCCTTAAATTATTTATCTTGGAATTAGAACCTTCACCACCCATTAAATTATTTCTCTTACTCCTCGGTACTTTGAAAACAACTGCTTCATTTTCCATTGTTTCAATCTCCTCTTGAACTCCAATTTCATTTTCCAGCACCGACTCGGCAACCACAGTCAAAGTCTCACCAGCTGTTTCCCCTCCTTCTTTGCTCTGAACTACCACAATTGCCCCCGTAGCCACACCGCTCTCCTTTCCTACTTTTCCAAACACATCTACCCACCTTCCCCCTTCCCAAGAACCCTTAGCATGTTCATCCCTTTGTGGAGGTGCATTAGCCTCACCAGCGCTAGAGCTGCTACCGGGCTCTGAGCGGTCGTTCTCGGGACAATAACGTACCAAATTCCCCTCTCTCCCGCAGCCAAAGGATTTCAGATTGTCAGTATCCTTCTTTAAAATCATGTGCATGACATGTTTCAGCAAAACATAAATTTGCATTCAAAAATAACCTTTTTTATTGTAGAAAAAAGTTGACCATGACGAGATTACTCTCGCTCCAACACTTCATCTTTAACAAATGGTGGCACATTAGAAAGTATACCTTTCTTTGCCGGATTCATAAGAGGAAATACCGACATCTGTGTTTACCACAACACAACACCACTCTTAACTATCGTTTTCACCTTTTCAATGGAATCTAAGAATATTACTACAGCGCTATTCATCCTTGAGGCTGATGTTAGGCTATCATACCCAATGATAGCGCCAGCTGCTAAGCTACATTCTTCCACCGAACACCGTACACACACTACGGTCAAAAGTTTTACAACACCTAGTTATTCAATGGTTTTCCTTGATTTTTACTATGGTTCTACATTGCAGATTATGAATTATTATGAATTAAATTATGAAATAACACTTAGGGAATCATGTACATCTGCTTCTACACCCGCATTGCTTGCTGTTTGGGGTTTTAGGCTGGGTTTCTGTACAGCACTTTGTGACATCAGCTGATGTAAGTAGGGCTTTATAAATACATTTGATTGATTGATGTAGTAACCAAAAAAGTGTTAAACAAATCATTTTATATTTGACATTCTTCAAATAGCCACCCTTTGCCTTGATGACAGTGAAATACCCTTGAATGAGTAGGTGTTCTAAAACGTTTGACCGGTAGTGTATATATATATATATATTTCACTCTATTGGGTTTTAGTATTTTCAGTGTGTGTGTGTATATATATATATACACACACACTGAAAATACTAAAACCCAATAGAGTGAAAAAATGTTCGGTCACTCTCACAATCGCTCCTGCTTCCCGACTCACTCCCAACATGCAGTCTGACGAGAGATAGAGAGAGAGACGAGAGACGGGCCTGAGGCTGTGTTCTATTAGACCTCTCTCTCTCGCTCTCACTCGCAGTGCATGCTGGGAGTTTTTTGGAGTTTGAGTGTTTGGTGTGGAGGGCTCTGTCCTAACTAACTTTCTTGATTCTTTTCTTGGTCTTTTCTTTCAATTTTATTTTCTATGGTGGAGGGTTAATGCACTATTTGTTTTAGCGGTATACACAGGTTTTTTTCAAAGTTAGGGTAGAAGAGGACAGTTAGTTTCCTAGGGTTTGGAAGGTGTGGTGTGTGCGGAGGAGACGCTGTCGTTACAGCATGGATTCAGTTGTGTTCCTGAGAATGGAGTTAAATTGGAGGAGGTTCTGCTCACGGTCGGTGAACAGGTAGGAGCTGAATTTATACATTCTGCTTCTAGAATGAACAAAGCTGTGGTTGTGTTCATGAAAAAAGCAAATTTGGTTGGTAGGCTAATTACTAGTGGAATATTTGTAAGGGATGTGTTGGTGCCAATTTCACCTCTTTCTACCCCTTCGACAAGGGTGGTAGTTGCAAATTTGCCTCCGTTTATTACAGATGATCAAATCAGGAAAGAGCTTGTTTTGGTAAGTTTGCTAGTGGTTTTCGTGTCGGCAGGTTTTCAGGCAGATGCCTTTAAGCACGTTGTTTCATTCCGGAGGCAAGTGTTTATGTTTCTGAACAACAATGAGCAACAGCTAAATGTGCATTTTAAAGTGAGGCATGGGGAGGGGCTCTACGCAGGGTTTGCCAGCACAGATAGTCTACGGTGCCCACATAAAGGACGTAGACAAGGTGAGGGCACAAGCACCAGTGGGGGAAAACGAGGTCAACATGCAGGGGGCAATGAGATGCAGAAGCTGGGCCTAGTCATGCCAGTGATGGTGGTGTAGATGATGCTGGGCCTAGTCATGCCAGAGATGATAGTGTAGATGAGGCTGGGCCTAATCAGGCTAGAGATGGTGGGGTAGCGGAGGCTGGGTCTAGTCAGGTTATGGATGGTGGTGTAGATGAGGCTGGGTCTAGTCATGCTATGGATGGTGGTGTAGCTGAGGCTGGGTCTAGTCAGGCTAGAGACGGTGGTGTAGATGAGGCTGGGTCTAGTCAGGCTAGAGACGGTGGTTTAGTTGAGTCTGGGTCTAGTCATGCTATAGATGGTGGTGTAGATGAGGCTGGGTCTAGTCTGGTTTTGGATTGTGGTGTAGCTGAGGCTGGGTCTAGTCAGGCTATGGATGGTGATGTAGCTGAGGCTGGATCTAGTCATGCTATGGATGGTGGTGTAGCTGAGGCTGGGTCTAGTCAGGCTAGAGACGGTGGTGTAGATGAGGCTGGGTCTAGTCAGGCTAGAGACGGTGGTTTAGTTGAGTCTGGGTCTAGTCATGCTATAGATGGTGGTGTAGATGAGGCTGGGTCTAGTCTGGTTTTGGATTGTGGTGTAGCTGAGGCTGGGTCTAGTCAGGCTATGGATGGTGATGTAGCTGAGGCTGGGTCTAGTCAGGCTATGGATGGTGATGTAGCTGAGGCTGGGTCTAGTCAGGCTATGGATGGTGGTGTAGCTGAGGCTGGGTCTAGTCATGCTATGGATGGTGGTGTAGATGAGGCTGGGTCTAGTCAGGCTATAGATGGTGTTGTAGCTGAGGCTGGGTCTAGTAATGCTATGGATGGTGGTGTAGATGAGGCTGGGTCTAGTCATGCTATAGATGGTGGTGTAGATGAGGCTGGGTCTAGTCATGCTATGGATGGTGGTGTAGATGAGGCTGGGTCTAGTCAGGCTAGAGATGGTGGTGTAGATGATGCTGGGTCTAGTCAGGCTAGAGATGGTGGTGTAGCTGAGGCTGGGTCTAGTCATGCTATGGATGGTGATGTAGCTGAGGCTGGGTCTAGTCAGGCTAGAGACGGTGGTGTAGCTGAGGCTGGGTCTAGTCATGCTATGGCGATGTCATTTACAAAATAGCCTCCAACACTCTACTCAACAAATTGGATGCAGTCTATCACAGTGCCATCCGTTTTGTCACCAAAGCCCTATATACTACCCACCACAGCGACCTGTATGCTCTCGTTGGCTGGCCCTCGCTTCATACTTGTTGCCAAACCCACTGGCTCCAGGTCATCTACAAGTCTCTGCTAGGTAAAGCCCCGCCTTATCTTAGCTCACTGGTCACCATAGCAGCACCCACCCGTAGCATGCGCTCCAGCAGGTATATCTCACTGGTCACCCCCAAAGCCAATTCTTCCTTTGGCCGACTCTCCTTCCAGTTCTCTGCTGCCAATGACTGGAACGAACTGCAAAAATCTCTGAAGCTGGAGACTCTTAACTCCCTCACTAGCTTTAAGCACCAACTGTCAGAGCAGCTCATAGATCACTGCACCTGTACATAGCTCATCTGTAAATAGCCCATCCAATCTACCTCATCCCCATACTGTATTTATTTATTTATTTATTTTGCTCCTTTGCACCCCAGTATCTCTACTTGCACATTCATCTTCTGCACATCTACCATTCCAGTGTTTAATTGCTATATTGTAATTACTTCGCCAACATGGCCTATTTATTGCCTTACTTCTCTTATCCTACCTCATTTGCACATGCTGTATATAGATGTCACTCCCTGACTTTAGAGATTCTTTTAATTCTCTATTTTGGTTAGGTCAGGGTGTGACTAGGGTGGGTACTCTAGTTTTGTATTTCTATGTTGGCCTGATATGGTTCCCAATCAGAGGCAGCTGTATCTCGTTGTCTCTGATTGGGGATCATATTTAGGCAGCCTTTTCCCACCTGTTGTTTGTGGGATCACACAGGCCACTGATTATAATGGCTGTCTATGTGAATATAAAAGGAATACCTCCCAGATTGCAGTTCCTAGAGCTTCCACTAGATGTCAACAGTCTTTAGAAAGAGTTTCAGGCTTGTTTTTTGAAAAATGACCTAGAATTTGTAGTTTTTGTAAGTGGCTCCCATTTTGGCTGTAGTGCTATGACGTGAGGGCGCGCACTTCGTTATTTATCTCCGGTAATGAACATACTATTCTCCGTCTTAAACTGTATTGTTTATTTACATATTAGGTTACCTGAGGATTGATTAGAAACATTGTTTAACTTGACTTGTTTATATTAAATGAGAAAGTTTCATTAAAGAAAGACCAAAAGTCAAAATTCTCTCTCTCTCTCTCTGTCTCTCTCTCTGTCTCGCTCTCTCTCTCTCTCATTCATTCATTCATTCATTCAAGGGGCTGTATTGTCATGGGAAACATGTTTGCATTGCCAAAGCAAGGGAAATAGATAATAAACATTACACAAAAGTTCCAAAAGAATAAAGACATTTCAAATGTCATATTATGTCTATATACAGTGTTGTAACAATGCGCAAATAGTTAAACTACAAAATGGAAAATAAATAAAAATGGTTTGTATTTACAATGGTGTTTGTTCTTCACTGGTTGCCCTTTTCTTGTGGCAACAAGTCACAAATCTTGCAGCTGTGATGGCACACTGTGGTATTTCACACAATAGACATGGGTGTTTATCAAAATTAGATTTTTTTCGAATACTTTGTGGGTCTGGACCAGCTTGTCCTGAGATTCTGTGGGTCTGTTTGTGCGCCCAGGACCAGCTTGCTTAGGGGACTCTTCTCCAGGTTCATTTCT
This sequence comes from Salmo trutta, assembly GCF_901001165.1. NCBI lineage: Eukaryota > Metazoa > Chordata > Actinopteri > Salmoniformes > Salmonidae > Salmo > Salmo trutta. Next base: position 10,121,523 of record NC_042962.1, on the reverse strand, counting down.
CTGTAGGTGATAGCTTTGTTACGTAAGGTTTGGGAATTGCTTCCTTTTAGGTGGTTGTAGAATTTAACAGCTCTGTTCTGGATTTTGATAATTAGCGGGTATTGGCCTAATTCTGCTCTGCATGCATTATTTGGTGTTTTATACTGTATACAGAGGATATTTTTTGAAGAATTCTGCAGACAGTCTCAATTTGGTGTTTGGCCCATTTTTTTAATTCTTGGTTGGTGAGCGGACCCCAGGCCTCACAACCATAAAAGGCAATTAGTTCTAAAACTGATTCAAGTGTTTTCAGCCAGATCCTAATTGCTATGTCGAATTTTATGTTCCTATAGATGGCATAGATGGCCCTTCGTGCCTTGTCTCTCAGATCGTTCACAGCTTTGTGGAAGTTTCCTGTGGCGCTGATGCCAAGCATCACGTCTGGAGGAAACCTGGCACCATCTCTACGGTGAAGCACGGTGGTGGCAGCATCATGCTGTGGGGATGTTATTCAGCGGCAGGGACTGGGAGACTAGTCAGGATTGAGGACAAGATGAACGGCGCAAAGTACAGAGAGATGCTTGATGAAAACCTGCTCTAGAGCCCTCAGGACCTCAGACTGGGGCGAAGGTTCACCTTCCAACAGGACAACGACCCTAAGCACACAGCCAAGACAACACAGGAGTGGCTTCAGGACAAATCTCTGAATGTCCTTGAGTGGCCCAGCCACTGAACCCGATCGAACATCTCTGGAGAGACATGAAAATAGCTGTGCAGCGACGCTCCCTATCCAACCTGACAAAGCTTGAGAGGATCTGCAGAGAAGAATGGGAGAAACTTGTAGCGTCATAACCAAGAAGACTCGAGGCTGTAATCGCTGCCAAAGGTGCTTCAACAAAGTACTGAGTAAAGGGTCTGAATACTTATGTAAATTTGATATTTCATTTTTAATACATTTGCAGATATTTCTAATAACAATTTTTTGTGTTCATTCATTTGGTGATCATTCAGCAGACACTTTAATTAAAAGGCACTAACAAACTCAAATAGTATAAGCATTACACTCCAACCAACAGACCACCCAGCATTCTAGCTAGACTATATCTAATCCAGACTGACAGACCACCCAGCCTTCTATCTAGACAACATCTTAGCCAGACTGACAGACCACCCAGCCTTCTAGCTACACTACGTCTTATCCAGACAGACCACCCAGCCTTCTAGCTACACCAAGTCTCATCCAGACAGACACCCCAGCCTTCTAGCTAGACTACGTGTTATCCAGACTGACAGACCACCCGGCCTTCTATCTAGACAACATCTTATCCAGACTGACAGACCACCCGGCCTTCTATCTAGACAACATCTTATCCAGACTGACAGACCACCCAGCCTTCTACCTAGACAACATCTTATCCAGACTGACAGACCACCCAGCCTTCTATCTAGACAACATCTTATCCAGACTGACAGACCACCCAGCCTTCTATCTAGACAACATCTTATCCAGACCGTCATTCATAACACAGGAGAATGTGAGGATATAATGACAGCTATTCAACCTGAAAAGGTCATCCTAAACATCCTTTCCTCCTCTCCATCAGAGTTAGAGCTGGTGTGTTGAGTCAGGATGGCAGAGAGGTGATTGAGATTGTTAGAGCCGGTGTGTTGAGTCAGGATGGCAGAGAGGTGATTGTTAGAGCTGGTGTGTTGAGTCAGGATGGCAGAGTGGTGATTGAGATTGTTAGAGCTAGTGTGTTGAGTCAGGATGGCAGAGAGGTGATTGAGATTGTTAGAGCTGGTGTGTTGAGTCAGGATGGCAGAGAGATGATTGAGATTGTTAGAGCTGGTGTGTTGAGTCAGGATGGCAGAGAGGTGATTGGCAGAGCTGGTGTGTTGAGTCAGGATGGCAGAGAGGTGATTGAGATTGTTTTAGCTGGTGTGTTGAGTCAGGATGGCAGAGTGGTGATTGAGATTGTTAGAGCTCGTGTGTTGAGTCAGGATGGCAGAGAGGTGATTGAGATTGTTAGAGCCGGTGTGTTGAGTCAGGATGGCAGAGTGGTGATTGAGATTAGGTTCACACTCTGTGGCTGTGGATTTGGAAAGAGATGAAATGTCACTGCAAATGTCACTGCCCAAATGCCATTGTGGCTCTGTGTCCAAGACTCGGGGTGTGTATGTGTGTGTGTGTGTTTTCTACATCTTGTACAGCATTTATGGTGATGTGGCCTGAGCATAATTCAGGGCATTCATACTTCTTGCACTTCACGGAGCAGAATAGAGATGTTGTGAAGGAAGTTGCCAAAGAAGTGAGTTTGTGTTTATACAGGACGTTTCGCCCCCACCTATCATCAACCAATCATGTCAATGTGGAGCTATACAGAGCTACTGTATAAGGGAGCCACCCCGCATTGTTGCAATGTATGCGTGTGTTGTGATCACACTTTCAGCTGTTTGTTGACTCTCTACCCAGTAACCCACACACACACACACACACACACACACAACAGGAAACACATCAGGTTGCTAAAGGCCATAAATCCATTGACACAAACGTTTGTTCACACGCATACACACACACTCCTATAGACACACACAATAGTAAATAAGGGGAAAGTGAAAGGTCAGCTGAAGCTACGGAGATAACAGTAATGTGGCAAGATAAAGTTATGAGAGTGAAAGGTCAGCTGAATCTACGGAGATAACAGTAATGTGTCAACATAAAGTTATGAGAGTGAAAGGTCAGCTATGGAGATAACAGTAATGTGTCAACATAAAGTTATGAGAGTGAAAGGTCAGCTATGGAGATAACAGTATTGTGTCAACATAATGTTATGAGAGTGAAAGGTCAGCTATAGAGATAACAGTAATGTGTCAACATAATGTTATGAGAGTGAAAGGTCAGCTGGAACTACGGAGATAACAGTAATGTGTCAACATAATGTTATGAGAGTGAAAGGTCAGCTATGGAGATAACAGTAATGTGTCAACATAATGTTATGAGAGTGAAAGGTCAGCTATGGAGATAACAGTAATGTGTCAACATAATGTTATGAGAGTGAAAGGTCAGCTGGAACTACGGAGATAACAGTAATGTGTCAACATAAAGTTATGAGAGTGAAAGGTCAGCTATGGAGATAACAGTAATGTGTCAACATAATGTTATGAGAGTGAAAGGTCAGCTATAGAGATAACAGTAATGTGTCAACATAATGTTATGAGAGTGAAAGGTCAGCTATGGAGATAACAGTAATGTGTCAACATAATGTTATGAGAGTGAAAGGTCAGCTATGGAGATAACAGTAATGTGTCAACATAATGTTATGAGAGTGTGTCACGCCCTGACCTTAGAGAGACATTTTATTTTCTGTTTAGTATCTGTTACCTGACAGAACTGTTCGCTTTTCGTTTTGTTATTTTGTTCGAGTGTTTCGTTGATCAATAAAAATCATGAACACTTTCCACGCTGCGGTTTGGTCCACTTCTTCTCATTCTTACGACGAGCGTTACAGAACTAACCACCACCAAAGGACCAAGCAGCATGGTCAGGACGAATGGACCTGGGAGGAAATCCTAGATGGGAAAGGACCCTGGAGGCAGGACGGGGAGTATCGCCGTCCGAAGGAGGAGATAGAGGCAGCGAGAGCAGAACGGAGACGTTATGAGGAATTAGCATGGCAACAACGGGGGAGGGCACACGGGAGATTGGCGGAGTCAGGGTTAATACCTGAGCCAACTCCCCGTGCTTACCGTGGGGAGCGTGTGACCAGTCAGGCACCGTGTTATGTGGTGATACGCACTGTATCTCCAGTGCGCATTCATAGCCCGGTGCGCTCTGTGCCTAGACCTGTTCCGGCTCTATGTACGAAGCCTCCAGTGAAAATCCATGGCACGAAGCCTCCAGTGACGATCCATGGCCCGGAGCCTCCAGTGACGATCCATGGCCCGGAGCCTCCAGTGACAATCCATGGCCCGGAGCCTCCAGGGACGATCCATGGCACGGAGCCTACAGCGACGGTCCCCTGTCCGGAGCCTACAGCGACGGTCCCCTGTCCGGAGCCTCCAGCGACGGTCCCCTGTCCGGAGCCTCCAGCGACGGTCCGGAGTCTGCAGCGACGGGCCGCGGTCCGGAGTCTGCAGCGACGGTCCGGAGTCTGCAGCGACGGTCCGGAGTCTGCAGCGACGGTCCGGAGTCTGCAGCGACGGTCCGGAGTCTGCAGCGACGGTCCGGAGTCTGCAGCGACGGTCCGGAGTCTGCAGCGACGGTCCGGAGTCTGCAGCGACGGTCCGGAGTCTGCAGCGACGGTCCGGAGTCTGCAGCGACGGTCCGGAGTCTGCAGCGACGGTCCGCGGTCCGGAGTCTGCAGCGACGGTCCGGAGTCTGCAGCGACGGTCCGCGGTCCGGAGTCTGCAGCGACGGTCCGGAGTCTGCAGCGACGGTCCGGAGTCTGCAGCGACGGTCCGGAGTCTGCAGCGACGGTCCGCGGTCCGGAGTCTACAGCGACGGTCCGGAGTCTGCAGCGACGGTCCGGAGTCTGCAGCGACGGTCCGGAGTCTGCAGCGACGGTCCGGAGTCTGCAGCGACGGTCCGGAGTCTGCAGCGACGGTCCGCGGTCCGGAGTCTGCAGCGACGGTCCGGAGTCTGCAGCGACGGTCCGGAGTCTGCAGCGATGGTCCGGAGTCTGCAGCGACGGTCCGCGGTCCGGAGTCTACAGCGACGGTCCGGAGTCTGCAGCGACGGTCCGCGGTCCGGAGTCTGCATCGATGGTCCGCGGTCCGGAGTCTGCAGCGACGGTCCGCGGTCCGGAGTCTGCAGCGACGGTCCGGTCCGGAGTCTGCAGCGACGGTCCGGAGTCTGCAGCGACGGTCCGGAGTCTGCAGCGACGGTCCGGAGTCTGCAGCGACGGTCCGGAGTCTGCAGCGACGGTCCGCGGTCCGGAGTCTGCAGCGACGGGCCGCGGTCCGGAGTCTGCAGCGACGGGCCGCGGTCCGGAGTCTGCAGCGACGGTCCGGAGTCTGCAGCGACGGGCCGGAGTCTGCAGCAACGGGCCGCGGTCCTGAGTCTGCAGCGACGGTCCGCAGTCCGGAGTCTCCAGCGACGGTCCGCAGTCCAGAGCCTCTGGCGGTGGTTCCCAGTTCGGAGTTTCCGGCAATGATCCACGGTCCGGTACCTCCGGCGACGGTCCACGGTCCGGTTGCACAAAAGCGGAGGGATCAGCGGGCGGAGCGGGGCCTATGCCCCGAACCGGAGCCGCCACCAAAGGTAGATGCCCACCCGGACCCTCCCCTATAGGTTTAGGTTTGTGGCCGGGAGTCCGCAACTTTGGGGGGGTACTGTCACACCCTGACCTTAGAGAGCCGTTTTATTTCTCTATTTGGTTAGGTCAGTGTGTGATGTGGGGTGGGCATTCTATGTTGTCTATTTCGTTGTTTTGGCCGACTATGGTTCCCAATCAGAGGCAGCTGTCTATCGTTGTCTCTGATTGGGAATCATACTTAGGCAGCCTTTTCCCACCTGTGTTTTGCGGTAAGTTATTTTCTGTTTAGTATCTGTTACCTGACAGAACTGTTCACTTTTCATTTTGTTACTTTGTTCGAGGGTTTCGTTGATCAATAAAAATCATGAACACTTTCCACGCTGCGCTTTGGTCCACTTCTTCTCATTCTTACGACGAGCGTTACAGAGTGAAAGGTCAGCTATGGAGATAACAGTAATGTGTCAACGTAATGTTATGAGAGTGAAAGGTCGCGGAAGGTCAATGTGTAGGTGTGTAGGAGACAGAGGGCATATGAATACATACCGTATGCAACAGACACACACACACACAGACACACACACAGACACACACAACATGCTACATTCAGGATAACCACAGTGAAGGGTACAATCAAGCGCCTTAGCCTACCACCATACACTTAAAATTAAATATAAATAAAAGTTATTGTAAATCGATGGTGTGTGTGTGAATGCATGCATGTGCGTGTGTATGTAGAGCTGGGTGATGCTGCCATTCTGAGGTTACTGAGGGTCTCAGAGCAACAACAGGTCATTATCTGTCTCTGCTGCCTCCTCTCATCTAACAGGTCATTATCTATCTCTGATGTCTCCTCTCCTCTAACAGGTCATTATCTATCTCTACTGTCTCCTCTCATCTAACAGGTCATTATCTATCTCTACTGTCTCCTCTCATCTAACAGGTCATTATCTATCTCTACTGTCTCCTCTCATCTAACAGGTCATTATCTATCTCTACTGTCTCCTCTCATCTAACAGGTCATTATCTATCTCTACTGTCTCCTCTAACAGGTCATTATATATAGCTGATGCCTCCTCTCCTCTAACAGGTCATTATCTATCTCTACTGTCTCCTCTAACAGGTCATTATCTGTCTCTGCTGTCTCCTCTCCTCTAACAGGTCATTATCTATCTCTGCTGTCTCCTCTCCTCTAACAGGTCATTATCTGTCTCTACTGTCTCCTCTCACCTAACAGGTCATTATCTATCTCTGATGTCTCCTCTAACAGGTCATTATCTGTCTGCTGTCTCCTCTCCTCTAACAGGTAATTATCTATCTCTACTGTCTCCTCTAACAGGTCATTATCTATCTCTACTGTCTCCTCTCCTCTAACAGGTCATTATCTGTCTCTGCTGTCTCCTCTCATCTAACAGGTCATTATCTATCTCTACTGTCTCCTCTAACATGTCATTATCTATCTCTACTGTCTCCTCTCCTCTAACAGGTCATTATCTATCTCTGATGTCTCCTCTAACAGGTCATTATCTATCTCTGCTGTCTCCTCTCATCTAACAGGTCATTATCTATCTCTGCTGTCTCCTCTCCTCTAACAGATCATTATCTATCTCTGCTGTCTCCTCTCCTCTAACAGGCCATTATCTATCTCTACTGTCTCCTCTCCTCTAACAGGTCATTATCTATCTCTGCTGTCTCCTATCCTCTAACAGGTCATTATCTATCTCTGATGTCTCCTCTCCTCTAACAGGTCATTATCTATCTCTACTGTCTCCTCTCATCTAACAGGTCATTATCTATCTCTACTGTCTCCTCTCCTCTAACAGGTCATTATCTATCTTTACTGTCTCCTCTCCTCTAACAGGTCATTATCTATCTCTACTGTCTCCTCTCATCTAACAGGTCATTATATATCTCTACTGTCTCCTCTCCTCTAACAGGTCATTATCTATCTCTACTGTCTCCTCTCATCTAACAGGTCATTATCTGTCTCTGATGCCTCCTCTCCTCTAACAGGTCATTATCTATCTCTACTGTCTCCTCTAACAGGTCATTATCTGTCTCTGCTGTCTCCTCTCCTCTAACAGGTCATTATCTATCTCTGCTGACTCCTCTCCTCTAACAGGTCATTATCTATCTCTACTGTCTCCTCTAACAGGTCATTATCTATCTCTGCTGTCTCCTCTCATCTAACAGGTCATTATCTACCTCTGATGTCTCCTCTAACAGGTCATTATCTGTCTGCTGTCTCCTCTCCTCTAACAGGTCATTATCTATCTCTACTGTCTCCTCTAACAGGTCATTATCTATCTCTACTGTCTCCTCTCCTCTAACAGGTCATTATATGTTTCTGCTGTCTCCTCTCATCTAACAGGTCATTATCTATCTCTACTGTCTCCTCTAACATGTCATTATCTATCTCTACTGTCTCCTCTCCTCTAACAGGTCATTATCTATCTCTACTGTCTCATCTAACAGGTCATTATCTATCTCTGCTGTCTCCTCTCCTCTAACAGGTCATTATCTATCTCTGCTGTCTCCTCTCATCTAACAGGTCATTATCTATCTCTGCTGTCTCCTCTCATCTAACAGGTCATTATCTGTCTCTGCTGTCTCCTCTCATCTAACAGGTCATTATCTATCTCTACTGTCTCCTCTAACATGTCATTATCTATCTCTACTGTCTCCTCTCCTCTAACAGGTCATTATCTATCTCTACTGCCTCCTCTCCTCTAACATGTCATTATCTATATCTGGTGTCTCCTCTCCTCTAACAGATCATTATCTATCTCTGATGTTTCCTCTAACAACATCCTCAATGTTCTGGATATGATAACTTGTTTAGTGTAGAAAATACTATACAGGAAAACAAATGTCTATGTTTTTTAGCACATAAAGCCACTAGAATAAACTAGTGGGGACTGAGCCATTTTTCAAAAAATGTTTGATCCAGATCTCTGGAATGATCATCATACAGCATAAACTGACTGTCTGCCTTACATTAGTCCCAATGCATCATGGGTAAATGAGGTTTGAATGATCAGCCACTAACATTATTTTCATTGACAAAGAGATTTGCTGTCAGACAGCTGCACAGAGATATACAGTATTGTACTATGTAGTGTGTTTGTTTGTGTGTGTGTGTGCTTACACATGTGTGTTGTACCGTACTTGTCAGCTGTACCTAAGCCCTGTATGACAAGTGCTAGGGTAATTGAATGGAAACAGAGCCCCGGGCAAAGATAACACCATGAGTAAGGGGATTTACAACATCCTCTGACAATAGTTGCTTTGTCTTTGTCCATTCACTCCGTCAAATAAAGCTTTCACACTTCAAATAAAACAGAAACGTGTGTTTCCTATAATAACAGGAGCTGTGTGTGTGTGTGTGTGTGTGTGTGTGACAGTGTGTGTGTGTGTGTGTGTGACAGTGTGACAGTGGAAATATAAAGGTTTGTTGAGAGCATCTCTCTTAGAGGCTCTCAGGTGATGGTTTGATGACTCGATACTGATTGAAAAATGTCAAGAGCTCCTTTCTTGTGGAAGGACATTTTGTTGCTATTTTGACAGAGAAAATAAACGGAGCGTGTGTCAATGCACCAACTCGCTTTATCTCAAAAGGTTTACAAAGATGATTTAGTAGAGAAATGACCACAAATGCAGTAATGTGTGGGGTGATGGTTACAGAACGTAACACTTTGCTTGTCTGGTCTACCTATTACTTATTTCAAGGACCATATTCTGGAAGGTTTGGACCACGTTCTGGAAGGTTTGGGCCACGTTCTAGAAGGTTTTGACCACGTTCTGGAAGGTTTGGGCCATGTTCTGGAAGGTTTGGACCATGTTCTGGAAGGTTTGGGCCACGTTCTGGAAGGTTTGGGCCACGTTCTGGAAGGTTTGGACCACGTTCTGGAAGGTTTGGACCACGTTCTGGAAGGTTTGGACCACGTCCTGGAAGGTTTGAACCACGTTCTGGAAGGTTTGGACCACGTTCTGGAAGGTTTGGGCCACGTTCAGGAAGGTTTTGATCAAATTCTGGAAGGTTTGGACCACGTTCTGGAAGGTGTGATAGCAACACCTCAACTCAGACAGAACACTCTCCCACCCGTTCTTTGGTTTTCATCTAAGGGTTTGTTTGTGGTCTCTCTCTCTCTCATATCCAACTGTTTGAGGGCACGCTACTGCTGAGCACAACTCAACACCAGTTGATGAGGTCCCAGCCAAGACAGAGGAAGGCTGGGACAGAAAACAAGATCTCATAGTTTCCCTTCAAAATTCAACATATTATTGATTCATTCAGCATGGTTAAGGGATTAAAACAGAAATAACTCAAAAGGTTAACAGTTTAGGCATTCATTCCGAGTGGTTAAGGTTCGGGCTATGGTTTGGGGACGGCTTGCTAGAGCATGGTGAACTGCCGTAGCACAGTGGTCTAAGCAGTGCGCTCCGGCTCCGAGCCTCATGACTTCTCCCCCCATGTTAACGGCATGATTCCCTTCTTATACACAATGACAGGTTAATAGATGTTGAAGAGCAACATTACAGTAAGATTCAGTGTAAAGATATCGAATGACAGTGTGTCTCACCAGCAATACAAAGAAGGTATTGAATGCAAACATCAACTATTAATCATCTCCTTTAAATTAAGCCTTCTCTCTCTACACACCCATAACCACACACACACACACACACACACCCCTTAAACATACACACGCCCATAACCACACACACACACACACACACACACACACACACACACACACACACACACACACACACACCTTAAACATACACACGCCCATAATCAAACATCCATTAAATCCCTGAGTCTTGGTCTTTGATAGGAGTGTCTCATTATGTTTGTGTACACAAACAGAGGAGAGAGATGTAATCTGTTAAGACAACAGGATGGGGAAAGGCTGCAGAGACTCTGTCATTAACAACCCTGTTACACTGGCATGTCATTAGGGGAGGGAGGGCAGGGAGGGAGGGGGGGGAGGGAGGCAGGGAGGCGGGGAGGGAGGGGGGGAGGCGGGGAGGGACGGAGGCGGGGAGGGAGGCGGGGGGGAGGGAGGGAGGCGGGGAGGGAGGGAGGGAGGGAGGGAGGGAGGGAGGGAGGGGGGGAGGGAGGGAGGGAGGGAGGAGGCAGGGAGGGAGGGAGGGAGGGAGTGCATCATATTAATGACAATGTGTCTCTCAGCACAAACCAATCTGCATATCCATTAGACACACACACAGAGACACACACACACACACACACACACACACACAGACAGCGACGTCTATCAAAGGGAAGCGCATCAATCGCTTATCTGAGCTTCCTGTGATGTCCTTCTGCTCCTCTCCTTTCTCTCTCTCTATCTCTCTCTCTCTCTGTCTCTCTCTCTCTCTGTCTCTCTCACTCACTCACTCACACTCTCTCTCTCTCTCTCTTTCAATTCAAGGGGCTTTATTGGCATGGGAAAAATATGTTAACATTGCCAAAGCAAGTGAAGTAGATAATATACAAAAGTGAAATAAACAATAAAAATGAACAGTAAACATTACACTCACAGAAGTTCCAAAAGTTACAAATGTCATATCATGCATATATACAGTGTTGTAATGATGTACAAAAGGGAAAATAAATAAGCATAAATATGGGTTGTATTTACAATGGTGTTTGTTCTTCACCGGTTGAACAAGTCACACATCTTGCTGCTGTGATGGCACACGGTGGTATTTCACCCAGTAGATATGGGAGTTTATCAAAATCGGGTATGTTTTCAAATTCTTTGTGGGTCTGTGTAATCTGAGGGAAATATGTGTCTCTAATATGGTCATACATTGGGCAGGAGGTTAGGAAGTACAGCTCATTTTCCAGCTCATGTTGTGGGCAGTGTGCACATAGCCTGTCTTCTCTTGAGAGCCAGGTCTGCCTATGGCGGCCTTTCTCAATAGCAAGGCTATGCTCACTGAATCTGTACATTGTCAAAGCTTTCCTTAAGTTTGGGCCAGTCACAGTGGTCAGGTATTCTGCCACTGTGTACTCTCTGTTTAGGGCCAAATAGCATTCTAGTTTGCTTAGTATTTTTGTTAATTCTTTTCAATGTGTCAAGTAATTATCTTTTTGTTTTCTCATGATTTGGTTTGGTCTAATTATGTTGCTGTCCTGGGGCTCTGTGGGGTGTGTTTGGGTTTGTGAACAGAGCCCCAGGACCAGCTTGCTGCGGGGACTCTTCCCCAGGTTCATCTCTCTGTAGGTGATGGCTTTGTTATGGAAGGTTTGGGAATCGCTTCCTTTTATGTGGTTGTAGATTTTAACGGCTCTTTTCTGAATTTTGATAATTAGCGGGTATCGGCCTAATTCTACTCTGCATGCATTATTTGGTGTTTTACATTATACACAGTCGTCTCAAATAAAACTGTGAAGGACCTCGGCGTTACTCTGGACCCTGATCTCTCTTTTGACGAACATATCAAGATTGTTTCAAGGACAGCTTCTTTCCATCTGCTTAACATTGCAAAGATCAAAAATGTTCTGTCCAAAATTGATGCCGAAAAATTTATCCATGCTTTTGTTACTTCTAGGTTAGACTACTGCAATGCTCTACTTTCCGGCTACCCGGATAAAGCACTAAATAAACTTCAGTTAGTGCTAAATACGGCTGCTAGAATCCTGACTAGAACCCCAAAATTGGATCATAATACTCCAGTGCTAGCCTCCCTACACTGGCTTCCTGTTAAGGCAAGGGCTGATTTCAAGGTTTTACTGCTAACCTACAAAGCATTACATGGGCTTGCTCCTACCTATCTTTCCGATTTGGTCCTGCCGTACATACCTACACGTACGCTACGGTCACAAGACGCAGGCCTTCTAATTGTCCCTAGAATTTCTAAGCAAACAGCTGGAGGCAGGGCTTTCTCCTATAGAGCTCCATTTTTATGGAATAGTCTGCCTACCCATGTGAGAGACGCAGACTCGGTCTCAACCTTTAAGTCTTTATTGAAGACTCATCTCTTCAGTAGGTCCTATGATTGAGTGTAGTCTGGCCCAGGAGTGTGAAGGTGAACGGAAAGGCTCTGGAGCAACAAACCGCCCTTGCTGTCTCTGCCTAGCCGGTTCCCCTCTCTCCACTGGGATTCTCTGCCTCTAACCCTATTACAGGGGCTGAGTCACTGGCTTACTGGTGCTCTTCCATGCCGTCCCTAGGAGGGGTGCGTCACATGAGTGGGTTGAGTCACTGATGTGGTCTTCCTGTCTGGGTTGGCGCCCCCCCTTGGGTTGTGCCGTGGCGGAGATCTTTGTGGGCTATACTCGGCCTTGTCTCAGGATGGTAAGTTGGTGGTTGAAGATATCCCTCTAGTGGTGTGGAGGCTGTGCTTTGGAAAAGTGGGTGGGGTTATATCCTGCCTGTTTGGCCCTGTCCGGGGGTATCATCTGATGGGGCCACAGTGTCTCCTGACCCCTCCTGTCTCAGCCTCCAGTATTTATGCTGCAGTAGTTTATGTGTCGGGGGGCTAGGGTCAGTCTGTTATATCTGAAGTATTTCTCCAGTGTCCTGTGTGAATTTAAGTATGCTCTCTCTAATTCTCTCTCTCTCTTTCTTTCTTTCTTTCTTTCTTTCTTTCGTTCTTTCTTTCGTTCTTTCTTTCTCTCTCTCGGGGGACCTGAGCCCTAGGACCATGCCTCAGGACTACCTGGCATGATTACTCCTTGCTGTCCCCAGTCAACCTGGCCATGCTGCTGCTCCAGTTTCAACTGTTCTGCCTGCGGCTATGGAACCCTGACCTGTTCATCGGACGTGCTACCTGTCCCAGACCTGCTGTTTTCAACTCTCTAAAGACAGCAGGAGCGGTAGAGATACTCTCAAAGATTGGCTATGAAAAGCCTACTGACATTTACTCCTGAGGTGCTGACCTGTTGCACCCTCGACAACTACTGTGATTGTTATTATTTGACCATGCTGGTCATTTATGAACATTTGAACATCTTGGCCATGTTCTGTTATAATCTCCACCTGGCACAGCCAGAAGAGGACTGGCCACCCCTCATAGCCTGGTTCCTCTATAGGTTTCTTCCTAGGTTTTGGCATTTCTTGGGAGTTTTTCCTAGCCACCGTGCTTTTACACCTGCATTGCTTGCTGTTTGGAATTTTAGGCTGGGTTTCTGTACAGCACTTTGAGATATCAGCTGATGTAAGAAGGACTATATAAATGAATTTGATTTGATACACAGAGGATATTTTTGCAGAATTCTGCATGCAGAGTCTCAATTTGGTGTTTGGCCCATTTTGTGAATTCTAAGTTGGTGAGCGGACCCCAGACCTCACAACCATAAAGGGCACTGGGTTCTACAACTGATTGAAGTATTTTTAGCCAGATCCTAATTGTTATGTCAAATTGTATGTTCCTTTCGATGGCATAGAATGCCCTTCTTGCCTTGTCTCTCAGATCGTTCACAGCTTTGTGGAAGTTACCTGTGGCGCTGATGTTTAGGTCGAGGTATGTATCGTTTATTTTTTTAATATTGTTTTTATTTTTTTATTTCACCTTTATTTAACCAGGTAGGCCAGTTGAGAACAAGTTCTCATTTACAACTGCGACCTGGCCAAGATAAAGCAAAGCAGTGTGACAAAAACAACAACACAGAGTTACACATGGAATAAACAAACGTACAGTCAATAACACAATAGAAAACTCGGTATACAGTGTGTGCAAATGAAGTAAGGAGGTAAAGCAATAAATAGGCCATAGTGGTAATTAGTAATTACAATTTAGACTGGAGTGATAGATGTGCATATGAGGATGTGCAAGTAGAAATGCTGGTGTGCAAAAGAGCAGAAAAACTAAAACAAATTTGGGGATGAGGTAGGTAGTTGGTTGGATGGGCTATTTACAGATGGGCTGTGTACAGCTGCAATGATCAGTAAGCTGCTCTGACAGCTGACACTTAAAGTTAATGAGGGAGATATAAGTCTCCAACTTCAGTGAGTTTTGCAATTCGTTCCAGTCATTGACAGCAGAGAACTGGAAGGAAAGGCAGCCAAAGAGGTGTTGGCTTTGGGGATGACAAGTGAAATATACCTGCTGGAGCGCGTGCCACGGGTGGGTGTTGCTATGGTGACCAGTGAGCTGAGATAAGGTGGAGCTTTACCAAGCAAAGACTTATAGATGACCTGGAGCCAGTGGGTTTGGCGACTAATTTGTAGCGAGGACCAGCCAACGAGAGCATACAGGTCGCAGTGGTGGGTAGTAAACTCAGCAAAAAAGGAAACGTCCCTTTTTCAGGGCCCTGTCTTTCAAAGATAATTCATAAAAATCCAAATAACTTCACAGATATTTATTGTAAAGGGTTTAAATACTATACCTGCTTGTTCAATTAACCATAAACAATTAATGAACATGCACCTGTGGAACGGTCATTAAGACACTAACAGCTTACAGATGGTAGGCAATTAAGGTCACAGTTATGAAAACTTGGACACTAAAGAGGCCTTTCTACTGACTTTCTACTGAAAAAAACCTAAAGAAACATGCCCTGGGTCCCTGCTCATCTGCGTGAACGCGCCTTAGGCATGCTGCAAGGAGGCATGAGGACTGCAGATGTGGCCAGGGCAATAAATTGCAATGGCCGTACTGTGAGATGCCTAAGACAGCGCTATAGGGAGACAGGACGGACAGCTGATCGTCCTTGCAGTGGCAGACCACATGTAACAACACCTGCACAGGATCGGTACATCTGAACATCACACCTGCGGGACAGGTACAGGATGACAACAACTGCCCGAGTTACACCAGGAACGCACAATCCCTCCATCAGTGCTCAGACTGTCCGCAATAGGCTGAGAGAGGCTGGACTGAGGGCTTGTAGGCCTGTTGTAAGGAAGGTCCTCAACAGACATCACCGGCAACAATGACGCCTATGGGCACAAACCCACCGTCACTGGACCAGACAGGACTGGCAAAAAGATGCCCTTCACTGACGAGTCGCGGTTTTGTCTCACCAGGGTTGATGGTCGGATTCGCGTTTATCGTCGAAGTAATGAGCGTTACACCGATTCCTGTACTCTGGAGCGGGATCGATTTGGAGGTGGAGGGTCTGTCATGGTATGGGGCGGTGTGTCACAGCATCATCAGACTGAGCTTGTTGTCATTGCAGGCAATCTCAACGGTGTGTGATACAGGGAAGACATCCTCCTCCTTCATGTGGTACCCTTCCTGCAGGCTCATCCTGACATGACCCTCCAGCATGACAATGCCACCAGCCATACTGCTCGTTCTGTGCGTGATTTCCTGCAAGACAGGAATGTTAGTGTTCTACCATGGCCAGCGAAGAGCACGGATCTCAATCTTATTGAGCACATCTGGGACCTTTTGGATTGGAGGGTGAGGGCTAGGGCCATTCCCCCCAGAAATGTCCTGGAACTTGCAGATGCCTTGGTGGAAGAGTGGGGTAGCATCTCACAGTAAGAACTGGCAAATCTGGTGCAGTCCATGAGGAGGAGATGCACTGCAGTACTTAATGCAGCCGGTGGTCACACCAGATACTGACTGTTACTTTTGATTTTGACACCCCCCTTTGTTAAGGGACACATGATTCCATTTCTGTTAGTCACATGTCTGAGGAACTTGATCAGTTTGTCTCAGTTTTTGAATCTTGTTATGTTCATACAAATATTTACACACATTAAGTTTGCTGAAAATTAACACAGTTGACAGTGAGAGGACGTTTCTTTTTTTGCTGAGTTTATATGGGACTTTGGTGACAAAACGGATGGCACTGTGATAGACTGCATCCAATTTGCTGAGCAGTGTTGGAGGCTATTTTGTAAATAACATCGCCGATGTCAAGGATCGGTAGGATAGTCAGTTTTACGAGGGCATGTTTGGCAGCATGACTGAAGGAGGCTTTGTTGCGAAATAGGAAGCCGATTTTACATATAATTTTGGATTGGAAATGCTTAATATGAGTCTTGAAGGAGAGTTTACAGTCTAGCTAGACACCTAGGTATTTATAGTTGTCCACATTTTCTAGGCTAGAGTAGTGATGCTAGTCGGGTGGGCGGGTGCGGGCAGCGATCGGTTGAAGAGCATGCATTTCATTTTACTAGCATTTAAGTGCAGTTGGAGGCCACGGAAGGAGTGTTGAATGGCGTTGAAGCGCGTTTGGAGGTTTGTATACAGAATGGTGTAGTCTGCATAGAGGTGGATCAAAGAATCACCCGCAGCAAGAGTGACATCATTGATATATACAGAGAAAAGAGTCGGCCCGAGAATTGAACCTGTGCCACCCCCATAGAGACTGCCAGAGGTCCGAACAACAGGCCCTCCGATTTGACACACTGAACTCTATCTGAGAAGTAGTTAGTGAACCAGGCGAGACAGTCATTAGAGAAACCAAGGCTGTTGAGTCTGCGGATAAGAATATGGTGATTGACAGAGTCGAAAGCCTTGGCCAGGTCGATGAAGACGGCTGCACAGTACTGTTTTTTTATCAATGGCGGTTATGATATTGTTGGCTGAGGTGCACCCCTGACCAGCTCGGAAACCGCATTGCATCGCGGAGAAGGTACGGTGGGATTCGAAATGGTCGGTGATCTGTTTGTTCACTTGGCTTTTGAAGACTTTAGAAAGGCATGGCAGGATGGATATAGGTCTGAAACAGTTGGGTTCTAGAGTGTCTCCCCCTTTGAAGACGGGGATGACCACGGCCGCTTTCCAATCTATAGGAATCTCAGACGATACGAAAGAAAGGTTGAACAGACTAGTAATAGGGGTTGCAACAATGGCGGTGGATAATTTTAGGAAGAGAGGGTCCAGATTGTCTAGCCCAGCTGATTTGTAGGGATCCAGATTTTACAGCTCTTTCAGAACATCAGCTGTCTGGATTTGGGTGAAGTAGAATCGGGGGGGGGGGGGGGGGGGGGCTTGGGCCAGTTGATGCGGGGGGTGCAGCGCTGTTGACCGGGGTTGGGGTAGCCAGGTGGAAAGCATGGCCAGCCATAGAGAAATGCTTATTTAAATTCTCGATTATCGTGGATTTATTGGTGGTGACAGTGTTTCCTAGTCTCAGTGCAGTGGGCAGCTGGGAGGAGGTGCTCTTATTCTCCATTTTGTGTGTTCTAGGGCAGTGGTTCTCAATCCTGGTCCTGTGGACCCAAAGGGGTGTACATTTTTGTTTTTGCCCTTGCACTACACACCTGATTCAAATCATCAATGCCTTTTGATGAGTTGATCATTTGAATCAGGTGTGTAGTGCAAGGGCAAAAACTAAAATGTACACCCCTTTGGGTCCCCAGGACCAGGATTGAGAACCAGTGCTCAAGGGCAATGGTGTCTAGATGGAATTTGTATTTGTGGTCCTGGCGACTGGACCTTTTTTGGAACACCATTATTTTGATCTTACTGAGATTTACTGTCAGGTCCCAGGTCTGGCAGAATCTGTTCACAAGATCTAGGTGCTGCTGTAGGCTCTCCTTGGTTGGTGACAGAAGCACAAGATCATCAGCAAACAGTAGACATTTGACTAAAGATTCTAGTAGGGTGAGGCCGGGTGCTGCAGACTGTTCTAGTGCCATCGCCAATTCGTTGATATATATGTTAAAAAGAGTGGGGCTTAAGCTGCATCCCTGTCTCACCCCATGGCCCTATGGGAAGAAATGTGTGTGTTTTTGGCCTATTTTAACCGCACATTTGTGTACATTGATTTTATAATGTCGTATGTTTTTCCCCCAACACCACTTTCCATCAATTTGTATAGCAGACCCTCATGCCAAATTGAGTCAAAGGCTTTTTTGAAATCAACAAAGCAGGAGAAGACTTTGCCTTTATTTTGGTTTATTTGTTTGTCAATTAGGGTGTGCAAGGTGAATACGTGGTCTGTCGTACGGTAATTTGGTAAAAAGCCAATTTGACATTTGCTCAGTATATTGTTTTCACTGAGGAGATGTACGAGTCTGCTGTTAGTGATAATGCAGAGGATTTTTTTGCCGTTGACGCATATCCCACGATAGTTATTGGGGTCAAATTTGTCTCCACTTTTGTGGATTGGGGTGGTCAGTCCTTGGTTCCAAATA
Source organism: Salmo trutta (assembly GCF_901001165.1). Taxonomy (NCBI): domain Eukaryota; kingdom Metazoa; phylum Chordata; class Actinopteri; order Salmoniformes; family Salmonidae; genus Salmo; species Salmo trutta. Next base: position 10,103,234 of record NC_042962.1, on the reverse strand, counting down.
TTGGGGAAGATACCAGAGCTAAGGAGGATGTTAAAGAGTTTAAGTATAGCCAATTGGAATTTGTTGTCTGTATATTTGATCATTTCATTGCGGATTTTCTCTCTCTCTCTGTGTGTGAACATATAACTCTTCCCCTCTGACTTCTCCTCCGACTCCCATGGACGGGAAAGAGAGTTAGATTTTGTTTATTTCCCTTTTGTTTCTTGTCTATTTCACTTGTTTTGGCAATGTAAACATACGTTTCCCATGGCAATAAAGCCCTTTGAATTGACTTGAAGAAAGAGAGAGGGAGAGAGACAGAGACAGAGACAGACAGACAGAAATAGAAAGAGACAGACATACATGCATATACAGAGAGAGAGAGAAGAGAGAGAGAGAGAGACAGAGAGAGAGAGTCTGAGCTTTTGGTAACTGTCTCTGGGTAGCCGTCTCTGGGTAGCCGTCTCTGGGTAGATGTTTGTGTTTATGTGTATGTTTGTTTCCCCACTGGGAGTGTTGTTTGCCTTCAGAGGAGGTTACCCACAGTGCATCACTTCGTCAGTACTCACGGGGGGTTGATGATTCACTATCAACGCATTGATGTACCGCATACTTCCTTTCCTCCTCTCTTGTTCCTCTCTTTCTTCCCCACTTTTCAGATCTCTCATCTCCCCTTCTTTTCTCCTCTAGCTTCCCCTCCTTGCCACTCCCCCACTCTCTTTCTATCTCTTTCCTCTGCCCTCCTGTAATCTCCCCTCTTTCTTGCCTACACTACCCATCCCTTTGTCTTTCTCGCTCTCTTTTACCTCTCCTCCTCTCTGTTTTTCTCTCTCTGTTCATGCCGACACTACATCCCTCTTTTTTCACCCCTCTAGTTCACACATCTCTTTCTCTATTTCACAATCCCTCATTTCTTCTCTCATTCCTCTCTTTTTAACTCCAGCACACCTTCCTTTCCTCCTCCTTTATCAATACTCCTCTCCTCTACTCTCCCTACCTCTTCTGTCCTCTCCTCTCCCTACCTCTCCTCTCCCTACCTCTCCTCTCCCTACCTCTCCTCTCCTTACCTCTCCTCTCCCTACCTCTCCTCTCCCTACCTCTCCTCTCCCTACCTCTCCTCTCCCTACCTCTCCTCTCCTTACCTCTCCTCTCCCTACCTCTCCTCTCCCTACCTCTCCTCTCCCTACCTCTCCTCTCCTCTCCCTACCTCTCCTCTTTCTTTTTCACCTCTGTAACCCTTTCATCCCAGCTTTTTATATTTCCTACCCCTTCCCACCTCTTGCCCTCCTCTTTTCTCCCCTCCTCCCCTCCTCCCCCTCCCCCTCCCCCTCACCTCTCCCTTTCTCTTTTCTATTGTCTCTATATTATGCCTTGGGAGCTAGGGAGAGGGGTAAAAGAGGAGAGGAGAGAATAGGAGGAGGAGAGCATAGAATAGAAGAAGGCAGGAAGGAGGAGGATATGGGTGGAGAGAGGAGGATGGAGGAGAGCAGAGGAGAAGTTGAGGAGAGGGAGGGGATGGGGAGAGGATAGAGGAGAGGAGAGAAGAGGATGAAGGAGAGAGGAGGATGGAGGAGTGAGTAGGATCGAGGAGAAGAGAGAGGATGAGAGGAGGAGAGAGGAGGATGGAGGAGAGGAGAGAGGAGGATGGAGGAGAGGAAAGAGGAGGATGGAGGAGAGGAGAGAGGAGGATGGAGGAGAGGAGAGAGTAGGATGGAGGAGAGGAGAGAGGAGGAGAGAGGAGGTTGGAGGAGAGGAGAGAGGAGGATGGAGGAGAGGAGAGAGGAGGAGAGAGGAGGATGGAGGAGAGGAGAGAGGAGGATGGAGGAGAGGAGAGAGGAGGATGGAGGAGAGGAGAGGAGAGAGGAGGAGAGAAGAGAGGAGAGAGGAGGATGGAGGAGAGGAGAGAGGAGGATGGAGGAGAAGAGAGAGGAGCATGGAGGAGAGGAGAGAGGAGGAGAGAGGAGGAGAGAAGAGAGGAGGAAAGGAGAGCAGGGCTATGAATATAAAAGATGTCTGCGTTAGCAGCGGTTTGTCCCTCAGATTTGTCATCTGACACCAACACACACAGTCAGCACTTTATACTGAGGGAGAGAACCCTGGGAACTCTGGAGAGATGTCACACACACACACACACACACACACACACTAACTGAGTTATTTTTCAAAGGATACAAATGTATTCTCCTTTTTTCAAATAGAGACGTTCCTCCCTTTTCAAATTGACCCATGCAGAAATAAGACAGCATTATAATATCTTCATGACTAGAATTTAAATGAGGCAATAATATTGAAGATATACATTTGAAGTCGGAAGTTTACATACACCTTAGACAAAATAATTTAAACTCAGTTTTTCACAATTCCTGACATTTAATCCTAGTAAAAATTCCCTGTCTTAGGTCAGTTAGGATCACCACTTTATTTTAAGAATGTGAAATGTCAGAATAATAGTAGAGAGAATGATTTATTTAAGCTTTTATTTCTTTCATCACATTCCCAGTGGGTCAGAAGTTTACATATACTCAATTAGTATTTGGTAGCATTGCCTTTAAATTGTTTAACTTGGGGCAAACGTTTCGGGTAGCCTAACACAAGCTTCCCACAATAAGTTGGGTGAATTTTGGCCCATTCCTCCTGACAGAGCCGGTGTAACTGAGTCAGGTTTGTAGGCCTCTGTCACGCCCTGACCGGGTGAACTCAGGTGTTTTGGGTCAGGGTGGTTTATGTTGGGTGGTTTTCCTGTGTTTGTTTTCTGTTTTGCGTTGGAGCCTTGTGTTGGCTCTATTGGGGAGTATTTCTATGTTGGTTTCTGTCTTCCCAATCAGAGACAGCTGTCGCTAGTTGTCTCTGATTGGGATCTCATTTAAGTTCATTTTCCCCCACGCTGTTCGTGGGGAATTGTATTTGCATTGCTATTCGTAGCCTGTGAAGCTGTTCGTTCATGGTATCGTTTATTGTTTTGCTGGTTCACCATTCTAATAAAAATGATGATGAACCAAACCTCCGCTGCGCCTTGGTCCCTCTATAACGACGAACGTTACAGAATTCCCCACCGAACCAGGACCAAGCAGCGGGAGGAAAAGGAGCGCGAGAGATGGGCTCGCGAGGGAAAGGAGTTCTGGACCTGGGAGGAGATCATGTCGGGGAAAGGACCCTGGCGGACGGACTCCCAGGTCGAGGAGGAAAAGCCAGCCGGTAGACGGAGTCGCAGGCGGCGGTCGAGGAGGCCCGGAAAACAGCCCCAAGAAAATTTTGGGGGGGGGCTAATGGGGTGGTCCGGTAGGGCAGAGGAAGAGCCCAGACCACTGCTCTCGTGGGGGATGACGGCGGAGGAAGAGACGAGGATGAGGCAGTTGATTGAGGACCTGCAGAGGGAAGATCTGGAGGAGGAGCCCTGGTATGCGGAGTTGCGCGCTGTGTCGCCAGTGCGCCCGCACAGCCCAGTGCGTCCGGTGGACAGACCCAGCACATGCCGTGCTAAGATGGGAATCCAGCCGGGACGCTTCAGGGCACCAGTACGTGTTCACAGTCCTGTCTGGCCCGTCCCTGCTCCCCGCACCAGGTTAGTGGTGCGTGTCCCCAGTCCTGTCCGGCCCGTTCCTGCTCCCCGCACCAAGTCAGAGGTGCGTGTTCCCAGTCCTGTCCGGCCCGTTCCTGCTCCCCGCACCAAGTCAGAGGTGCGTGTTCCCAGTCCTGTCCGGCCCGTTCCTGCTCCCCGCACCAGGTTAGTGGTGCGTGTCCCCAGTCCTGTCCGGCCCGTCCCTGCTCCCCGCACCAAGTCAGTGGTGCGTGTCCCCAGTCCTGTCCGGCCCGTCCCTGCTGCCCGCACCAAACCAGTGGTGCGTGTTCCCAGTCCGGCACGGCCCGGGTCCGGTCCACCGGTGCCCAATCCTGTTCCGGGCGACGGCTCCGCTCCAGAGCCTGGGCATGCCGCTCCACAGTGGTCCAGTCCGGGCCAGAGGGGTAGGGCTAAGGTGGAGGCGGGGGGGAGAACACGCCCGGGGCCAGAGCCTCCACCGAGGGTGAGGCGCCCACCCGGATTCCCCCCCCTAATAGACTTAAGTTTGGTGCGCCGGGAGTACGCACCGTTGAGGGGGGGGTACTGTCACGCCCTGACCGGGTGAACTCAGGTGTTTTGGGTCAGGGTGGTTTATGTTGGGTGGTTTTCCTGTGTTTGTTTTCTGTTTTGCGTTGGAGCCTTGTGTTGGCTCTATTGGGGAGTATTTCTATGTTGGTTTCTGTCTTCCCAATCAGAGACAGCTGTCGCTAGTTGTCTCTGATTGGGATCTCATTTAAGTTCATTTTCCCCCACGCTGTTGGTGGGGAATTGTATTTGCATTGCTATTCGTAGCCTGTGAAGCTGTTCGTTCATGGTATCGTTTATTGTTTTGCTGGTTCACCATTCTAATAAAAATGATGATGAACCAAACCTCCGCTGCGCCTTGGTCCCTCTATAACGACGAACGTTACAGCCTCCTAGCTCGCACATACTTTTTCAGATCTGCCCACAAATGTTCTATAGGATTGAGGTCAGGGCTTTGTGATGGCCACTCCAATTCTTGACTTTTTTGTCCTTAAGCAATTTTGCTACAACTTTGGAAGTATGCTTGGGGTCATTGTCCATTTGGAAGACCCATTTGCGACCAAGCTTTAACTTCCTAACTGATGTCTTGGGATGTTGCTTCAATCCATATAATTTTCCTACCTCATGATGCCATCTATTTTGTGAAGTGCACCCGTCCCTCCTGCAGCAAAGCACCCCCACAACATGATGCTGCCACCCCGGTGCTTCACGGTTGGGATGGTGTTCTTCGGCTTGCAAGCCTCCCCTTTTTCCTCCAAACATAATGATGGTCGTTATGGCCAAACAGTTCTATTTTTGTTTCATCAGACCAGAGGACATTGCTCCAAAAAGTACGATATTTGTCCCCATGTGCAGTTGCAAACCGTAGTCTGGCTTTTTTATGGCGGTTTTGGAGCAGTGGCTTCTTCCTTGCTGAGCAGCCTTTCAGGTTATGTCGATATAGGACTCGTTTTACTGTGGATATAGATACTTTTGTACCTGTTTCCTCCAGCATCTTCACAATGTCCTTTGCTGTTGTTCTGGGATTGAGTTGCACTTTTCGCACCCAAGTACGTTCATCTCTAGGAGACAGAACGCGTCTCCTTACTTGCGTACTATTGTTTGTACAGATGAACGTGGTACCTTCAGTTGTTTGAAATTGCTCCCAAGGATGAACCAGACTTGTGGAGGTCTACAATTGTTTTTCTGAGGTCTTGGCTGATTTATTTTGATTTTCCTATGATGTCAGGCAAAGAGGCTCTGAGTTTGAAGGTAGGCCTTGAAATACATCCACAGTTACACTTCCAAGTGACTAAAATGATGTCAATTAGCCTATCAGAAGCTTCTAAAGGCATGACATGATTTTCTGGAATTTCCCAATCTGTTTAAAGGCACAGTCAACTTATTGTATGTAAACTTCTGACCCACTGGAATTGTGATAGTGATCGTATCACAGTTGTCGTTGTGTTGAAAGGAGGACCAATACGCAGCGGGAATGTCGATGCTCATCTTTATATTTATTAAATAAATAGACCACGAAAAAACAACAAAACAGTTAGAACGACGAAGGACAGTTTCACAGGCTAAATGAATACTAGCAGTGCAAAATACAACTACCCACAAAACCCAAACCAAACACACACCTAATTATAGGACTCTCAATCAGAGGCAACTAGAAACACCTGCCTCCAATTGAGAGTCCAACACCCAAACCTAAACATAGAAAAACTAAACTAGACAGAACGTAGAAATACATACAAAAACACAAACTCTCTGCCACGTCCTGACCAAAAATAATACAATTACTCCCTCTGCTGGTCAGGACGTGACAGAGGGAATTATAAGTGAAATAATCTGTCTGTAAACAAAACTACTTGTGTCATGCACAAAGCAGATGTCCTAACCAACTTGTCAAAACTATAGTTGGTTTACAAGAAATGTGTGGAGTGGTTGAAAAATGTGTTTTAATGACTCCAACCTAAGTGTATGTAAACTTCCGACTTCAACTCTATAATGGACATACTCAAGCAAGATTCTGCTAGCAAAGACAAAAACACTGAGCATCCACATACAATACAACGACAACATACAGTAATGGGCCACACTACACAGCCAGAAATTAACACACACAAACACTCATACACACAAACACACGGTTATTCTAGTTTTGTGTTTTTATATTTGTTTTTATTTGTATTCGTTTTTTTAGGATTCTTAGAAATTCCGTTTCAGTTAGTTTTCAAAGTTCTGTAAGAGTTCTGTCAGAGTGACCATCGGGTTCTTGGTCACCTACCTGACCAAGGCCCTTTTCCCCTGATTTCTCAGTTTGGCCTTTCGGACTGCTCTAGGAAGAGTCTTGGTGGTTATAAACTTCTTCTATTTAAGAATGATGGAGGCCACTGTGTTCTTGGGAACCTTCAATCCTGCAGAAATTCTTCTGTACCCTTCCCCAGATCTGTACCTCGACACAATCCTGTCTCGGAGCTCTACGTACAATTCCTTTGACCTCATGACTTGTTCAATCAATTGAATTTACCACAGGTGGACTCCAATCAAGTTGTAGAAACATCTCAAGGATGATAAATGGAAACAGGATGCACCTGAGCTCAATTTTGAGTCTTATAGCAAGGGGTCTGAATAGTTATGTATATAAGATATTTATATTAATTTACTTTTAATAAATTTGCAAAAAATTCTAAAAACCTGTTTTCACTTTGTCATTATGGGGTATTGTGTGTAGATTGATAAGGAAAACTATTCATCTAAACCATTTTGGAATAAGGTTGTAACGTAACAAAAAGTAACAAAACATTCCGAATATACTGTATGTATCTTATGCCATCGAGCTACTGTCAAGAACAGTCACAATCATGTTTTTCATGAAATTGGATTACATTTGAATGAAACCAGATCAAGGTATGAAAAATGGCTGTTGCTTCTACATTGGCAACGTTTGATTATAAAGTTCCTGGTCCCCTCCCCCATGTCAAACACTTGGATTCAGGAGGAGGGATTATTAATAGAAAAGGGTGACATCACTTTAACTCATATTTTAATACACCAATGGTAACATGACATTATCTTACCTAATTTTAATAAGCACAGCCTTGTAACCAACATTGGAAAAGGTGTGTTTGCAGAGAGATGTGGTTTATATAGCTAGATAGCTACTCTACCGGTGCCAATATCTGACCGTAGGTTGTCAGTAAATATAATTTTTAAAAGTATGGCAAAGATACTTATGTGTTTCTCCTTTCATCTGTGTCTGGTGTTAGCTAGTTACTGTCTAGCTAGGTCTTCATCTGTGTCTAGTGTTAGCTAGTTACTGGCTAGCTAGGTCTTCATCTGTGTCTAGTGTTAGCTAGTTACTGGCTAGCTAGGTCTTCATCTGTGTCTAGTGTTAGCTAGTTACTGGCTAGCTAGGTCTTCATCTGTGTCTAGTGTTAGCTAGTTATTGGCTAGCTAGGTCTTCATCTATGTCTAGTGTTAGCTAGTTACTGGCTAGCTAGGTCTTCATCTGTGTCTGGTGTTAGCTAGTTACTGGCTAGCTAGGTCTTCATCTGTGTCTAGTGTTAGCTAGTTACTGGCTAGCTAGGTCTTCATCTGTGTCTAGTGTTAGCTAGTTACTGGCTAGCTAGGTCTTCATCTGTGTCTAGTGTTAGCTAGTTACTGGCTAGCTAGGTCTTCAGCCGGCATGTAACAATAGGGGGGGTGTCGTTCAAAACTCTGACGCAGTTGTCATGTCAACACATCCATCAGTGCTGCTTTGTACCGCATCACAAAAGACATACCACACAGGAGATGTATACAAATATAATTACTGCAATTTCAATGTTGTTTGAGTTGCTTTGCGCATCATCCTCACTCCATCCAAGTTTCTTGAGATAGGCACATCAAAGAGCTGTCAGTCAAAGCGAGCTCATGAATATAACCTCCCCGCCCACTCAGCTGGTCTTTTCAACCTTCTTTGTAATTAGAAAAATGACTTTAACTCAAAATGTGAGCATTTCTATCCCCCCAAAATATTATTGGTGAAATGCTATTTTACATGGGAATCAGAATGACTGTTCGGGACCTTTAAGATGAATGTGCTAACTGTAAGTCGATCTCAATAACAGCATTTGCTAAATTACTAAAATGTAAAATGTAGAGAACAGGGCTGACCAGAGAGAGAGAGAGAGACAGAGATGGAGAGAGAGACGAGAGAGAGAGAGACAGACAAACACAAAATTGAGACTCTGCATGTTGAATTATGCAAAAATATATTTTGTGTACAACGTAAAACACCAGATAATGCTTGCAGAGAAGTATTACGCCAATACCTGCTAATTATCAAAATCCAGAAAAGAGATGTTAAATTCTACAAACACCTAAAACGAAGCAATTCCCAAACCTTCCATAAAGATAATTACTTGGCACATTGGAAAGGATTAACATTAAAATTAGCAAATTAAGGAAAGCTTTGACTATGTACAGACTCAGTGAGCATAGCCTTGCTGTTGAGAAAGGCCACTGTAGGCAGACCTGGTGTGCAATCATAGCAGCCAGATGTGTGGCCTGTTGACACAGGAAAAGGGCAACCAGTGAAGAACAAACACCATTGTAAATGTATCTTTATTTATTTTCTCTTTTGTACTTTAACTATTTGCCATCATTATAACACTGTATGTAGACATAATATGACATTTGAAATGTCTTTATTCCTTTGGAACTTTTGTGTAATATTTACTGTTCATTTTTATTGTTTATTTCCTATTTCACTTACTTTGGCAATGTAAATATATGTTTCCCATGCCAATAAAATTCTTTGGATTAATTTGAATTGAGAGACAGACAGACAGACAGACAGACAGACAGACAGACAGACAGACAGACAGACAGACAGACAGACAGACAGACAGACAGACAGACAGACAGACAGACAGACAGACAGACAGACAGACACACAGACACACAGACACAGAGACACAGAGACACAGAGACACAGAGACACAGAGACACAGAGACACAGAGACACAGAGACACAGAGACACAGAGACACAGAGACACAGAGAAAGCAAGAGCGTTAGAGAGAGTGTGAAAGCGCAAGAGAGAGCGGTCTGATCATCACACAGCGTAGAGAACAGGTACATAAGGCATAATCCACATGCATATGTTGTAGTGTCACCAAATGTCAAGTAATTAACATCTTAGGCCTCACTGGTAAAGGAGACTTGTTCTTCTAGCTTCTCATATCTACCATCCCCAACCCCCGGGATGCAGGGGGGAGAGAGAGAGAAAGAGATTTTCACCAACACACAAGTGGTTATCTCCACCCTACTACCACGAAAACACGTACACCCTGCTACCATACAGCGGATAAATGCAAGTATTTCACGTGACTGTGCCTCAAAATGAAATGTTTACCCGGCCCACCACTCCACATTGGACTTGAACAGCCTTAACAACCAGGTCCACCTACAGTGAGGGAAAAAAGTATTTGATCACCTGCTGATTTTGTATGTTTGCCCACTGACAAAGAAATTATCAGTCTAAAATGTTATTGGTAGGTTTACTTGAACAGTGAGAGACAGAATAACAACAAAAAAATCCAGAAAAACGCATGTCAAAAATGTTATAAAATATTTGCATTTTAACGAGGGAAATAAGTATTTGACCCCCTCTCAATCAGAAAGATTTCTCAGTAAATCTCAGTAAATCTCAGGAAGACAGAAATATTGGTGCTCCAAAAATACAATTCTATCTAGACACCATTGCCCTAGAGCACACAAAAAAATACACATACCTCAGCCTAAAGATCAGCGCCAACTTCCACAAAGCTGTGAACAATCTGAGAGAAATAGCAAGAAGTACCTTCTATGCCATACATTTTTTATTTCACCTTTATTTAACCAGGTAGGCTAGTTGAGAACAAGTTCTCATTTGCAACTGCGACCTGGCCGAGATAAAGCAACGCAGTTCGACACATAAAACAACACAGAGTTACACATGGAATAAACAAACATGCAATCAATAATACAGTAGAAAAATCTATATACAGCATGTGCAAATGAGGTAGGATAAGAGAGGCAAGGCAATAAATAGGCCATGGTGGCAAAGTAATTACAATATAGCAATTAAACACTGGAATGGTAGGGTGTGCAGAAGATGAATGTGCAAGTTGAGATGTTGGGGTGCAAAGGAGCAAGATAAATAAATACAGTATGTGGATGAGGTAGATTGGATGGGCTATTTACAGATGAGCTATAAACAGGTGCAGTGATCTGTGAGCTACTCTGACAGCTGGTGCTTAAAGCTAGTGAGGGAGGTAAGAGTCTCCAGCTTCAGAGATTTTTGCAGTTCGTTCCAGTCATTGGCAGCAGAGAACTGGAAGGAGAGGCGGCCAAAGGAAGAATTGGCTTTGGGGGTGACCAGTGAGATATACCTGCTGGAGCACGTGCTACGGGTGGGTGCTGCTATGGTGACCAGTGAGCTGAGATAAGGTGGGGCTTTACCTAGCAGAGACTTGTAGATGACCTGGAGCCAGTGGGTTTGGCGACGAGTATGAAGCGAGGGCCAGCCAACGAGATCATACAGGTCGCAGTGGTGGGTAGTATATGAGGCTTTGGTGACAAAACAGATGGCACTGTGATAGACTGCATCCAATTTGTTGAGTAGTGTTGGAGGCTATTTTGTAAATGACATCGCCGAAGTCGAGGATTGGTAGGATGGTCAGTTTTACGAGGGTATGTTTGGCAGCATGAGTGAAGGATGCTTTGTTGCGAAATAGGTAGCCGAGTCTGGAAGGAGAGTTTACAGTCTAACCAGACACCTAGGTATTTGTAGTGTCCACATATTCTAAGTCAGAACCGTCCAGAGTAGTAATGCTGGACGGGCGGGCAGGTGCAGGCAGTGATCGGTTGAAGAGCATGCATTTAGTTTTCTTGCATTTAAGAGCAGTTGGAGGCCACGGAAGGAGAGTTGTATGGCATTGAAGCTCATCTGGAGGTTAGTTAACACAGTGTCCAACGAAGGGCCAGAGGTATACAGAATGGTGTCGTCTGCGTAGAAGTGGATCAAAGAATCACCAGCAGTGAGAGCGACATCATTGATGTATACAGAGAAGAGAGTCGGCCCGAGAATTGAACCCTGTGGCACCCCCATAGAGACCGGACAACAGGCCCTCCAATTTGACATAATGAACTCTATCGGAGAAGTATTTGGTGAACCAAGCGAGGCAATCATTTGAGAAACCAAGGCTGATGAGTTTGCCAATAAGAATGTTGTGATTGACAGTCGAAAGCCTTGGCCAGGTCGATGATATAACTAGCCAGGTATAATGATGATATAACATAACTCGACATACCAATTAGGATCTGTCAAAATAAACTTGAATCAGTTATAGAACCCATTGTCCTTTATGGTTGTGAGTTCTGGGGTCCGCTCACCAACCAAGAATTCACAAAATGGGACAAACACCTGTACTCCCTGTTCACCCATCACCCACGAACGCCTCCAACTCAATCATCAAGTTTGCAGACGACACAACAGTAGTAGGCCTGATTAGTAACAATGATGAGACAGCCTACAGGGAGGAGGTGAGGGCCCTGGTAATGTGGTGCCAGGAAAATAACCTCTCACCCAATGTCAACTAAACAAAGGAGCTGATTGTAGACTTCAGGAAACAGCAGAGGGAGCACCCTCTATCCACATCGACGGGGCCGCAGTGGAGAAGATGGAAAGCTTCAAGTTCCTCAGCGTACACATCACTGACAAACTGAAATGGTCCACCCACACAGACAGTGTGGTGAAGAAGGTGCTCCAAAAAACCCTCAAAAACATTTACAGATGCACAATTGAGAACATCCTGTCGGGCTGTATCACCGCCTGGTACGGCAACTTCACCACCCACAACCGTAAGGCTCTCCAGAGGGTGGTGCGGTCTGCCCAACGCATCACCAGGGGCAAACTACCTGCCCTCCAGGACACCTACAGCACCCGATGTCACAGGCAGGACAAAAAGATCATCAAGGACAACAACCACCCGAGCCACTGCCTGTTCACCCGCTAACATCCAGAAAGCGAGGTCAGTACAGGTGCATCAAAGCTGGGACCGAGAGACTGAAAAAACAGCTTCTTTCTCAAGGCCATCAGACTGTTAAATATCCATCACTAGGACAAAAAGGCTACTGCCCTATATACATAGACTTGAAATCACTGGCCACTTTAATAATTGGAACACTAGTCACTTTAATAATGTTTACATATTTTGAATTAATCATCTCATATGTATATACTGTATTATGTCCTATTCCACTAAATCAAACTCTATGCAGGGCTCTGACATTGCTCAACCAAACATTTACAGTTTATGTCGGAAGTTTACATACACCTTAGACAAATACATTTAAACTCAGTTTTTCACAATTCCTGACATTTAATCCTAGGTCAGTTAGGATCACCACTTTGTTCTAAGAATGTGAAATGTCAGAATAATAGTAGAGAGAATGATTTATTTTAGCTTTTATTTCTTTCATCACATTCCCAGTGGGTCAGAAGTTTACATACACTCAATTAGTATTTGGTAGCATTGCCTTTAAATTGTTTAACTTGGGGCAAACGTTTCGGGTAGCCTAACACAAGCTTCCCACAATAAGTTGGGTGAATTTTGGCCCATTCCTCCTGACAGAGCTTGTGTAACTCAGTCAAGTTTGTAGGCCTCCTTGCTCACACATGCTTTTTCAGTTCTGCCCACAAAGTTTTTATAGGATTGAGGTCAGGGCTTTGTGATGGCCACTCCAATACCTTGACTTTGTTGTCCTAAAGCCATTTTGTCACAACTTTGGAAGTATGCTTGGGGTCATTGTCCATTTGGAAGACCCATTTGCTTTAACTTCCTGACTGATATCTTGAAATGTTGCTTCAATATATCCACAAAATTTTCCTACCTCATGATGCCATCTATTTTGTGAAGTGCACCATTCCCTCCTGCAGCAAAGCACCCGCACAAAATTTTTCTGCTACCCCCGCACTTCACAGTTGGGATGGAGTTCTTTGGCTTGCAAGCCTCCCCCTTCTTCCTCCAAACATAATGATGTTCATTATGGCCAAACAGTTCTATTTTGTTTCATCAAACCAGAGGACATTTCTCCAAAAAGTACGATCTTTGTCCCCATGTGCAGTTGCAAAGCATAGTCTGGCTTTTATATGGCTGTTTGTAGCAGCGGCTTCTTCCTTGCTGATATAGGAGTCGTTTTACTGTGGATATAGATACTTTTGTACCTGTTTCCTCCAGCATCTTCACAAGGTCCTTTGCTGTTGTTCTGGGATTAATTTGCACTTTTCGCACCAAAGAATATTCATCTCTAGGAGACAGAACGCGTATCCTTCCTGAGTGGTATGACGGCTACGTGGTCCCATGGTGTTTATACTTGTGTACTATGGTTTGTACAGATGAACGTGGTACCTTCAGGCATTTGGAAATTGCTCCCAAGGATAAACCAGACTTGTGGAGGTCTTGGCTGATTTCTTTAGATTTTCCCATGATGTCAAGCAAAGAGGCACTGATTTTGAAGGTAGGCCTCGAAATACATCGACAGGTACACCTCCAATTGACTCAAATTATGTCAATTAGCCTATCAGAATCTTCTAAAGCCATGACATTTTCTGGAATTTCCCAAGCTGTTTAAAGGCACAGTCAACTTAGTGTATGTAAACTTCTGACCCACTGGAATTGTGATAGAGTGAATAAGTGAAATAATCTGTGTATAAACAATTGTTGGAAAAATTACTTGTGTCATGCACAAAGTAGATGTCCTAACCAACTTGCCAAAACTATAGTTTGTTAACAATACATTTTTGGAGTGGTTGAAAAATGAGTTTTAATGACTCCAACCTAAGTGTATGTTAACTTCCGACTTCAACTCTACCCCAACCAGAAGCCATGGATTACAGGCAACATCCGCACTGAGCTAAAGGCTAGAGCTGCCGCTTTCAAGGAGCGGGACTCTAACCAGGAAGCTTATAAGAAATCCCGCTATGCCTTCTGACGAACCATCAAATAAGCAAAGCGTGAATACAGGACCAAGATCGAGTAGTACTGCACCGGCCCTGACGCTCGTCGTATGTGGCAGGGCTTGCAAACCATTACAGACTACAAAGGGAAGCACAGCTGAGAGCTGCCCAGTGACAAGAGCCTACCAGATGAGCTAAACTACTATACTCTCTTCGAGGCAAATAACACTGAAACATGCATGGGAGCACCAGCTTCCGACTTCAACTGTATATATTCTTAATTCCATTCCTTTATTTTAGATTGTGTGGATTGTTAGATATTACTTGTTAGATATTACTGCACTGTTGGAGCTAGAAACACAAGCATTTCATTACACCCGCAATAACATCTGCTAAACACTTGTATGACAGATCAAAATTGATTTGATTTGGATTTTGATTTGAAACTCTCCATGCAGAATTCCGCAAAAACATCCACCGTGTACAACGTAAAACACCAAATGATGCATGCAGAGAAAATTAGGCTGATACCCGCTAATTATCAAAATCCAGAATAGAGAAGTTAAATTCTACAACCACCTAAAAGGAAGTGATTCCCAAACCTTCCATAACAAAGCCATCCCCTACAGAGCGATGAACCTGGAGAAGAGTTTCCTAAGCAGGCTTGTCCTGGGGCTCTGTTCACAAACCCAAACACACCCCACAGAGCCCCAGGACAGCAACATAATTAGAGCCAACCAAATCATGAGAAAACAAAAAGATAATTACTTGATACATTGGAAAGAATTAACAAAAAAACTGAGCAAACTTGAATGCTATTTGGCCCTAAACAGAGAGTACACAGTGGCAGAATACCTGATCACTGTGACTGATCCAAAATTAAGGAAAGCTTTGACTATGTACAGACTCAGTGAGCATAGCCTTGCTATTGAGAAAGGCCGTCGTAGGCAGACCTGGCTCTCAAGATAAGACAGGCCATGTGCCCACTGCCCACAAAATGAGGTGGAAAGTGAGCTGCACTTCCTAACCTCCTGCCCAATGTATGACCATATTAGAGACACATGTTTCCCTCAGATTACACAGATCCACAGAGAATTTGAAAATAAATCCAAGCTTGATAAACTCCCATATCTGTTAAGTGAAATACCACAGTGTGCCATCACAGCTGCAAGGTTTGTGACCTGTTGCCACAAGAAAAGGGCAACCAGTGAAGAACAAACACCATGGTAAATACAACCTATATTTATCTATTTATTTATTTTCCCTTTTGTACTATTTGCACATTGTTGCAACAATAAGTTCAAATAATATAATATCTGAAATGGCTATATTCTCTTAACATTTTTACTTTTCATTTTTGATCATTCATTTCCCTTGATTATTTCCCTGTTGTTTCTCGTCGATGTCACTTGCTTCGGCAATGTAAACATACCTTTCCCATGCCAATAAAGCCTTTGAAGCTAAATGTAATTGAATAGAGAGAGAGAGAGAGAGAGAGAGAGAGAGAGAGAGAGAGGTAGAAAGAGAGAGGTAGAGCGAGAGAGGTAGAGAGAGGTAAAGAGAGAGAGGTAGAGCGAGAGAGAGGTAGAGAAAGGTAAAGAGAGAGAGGTAGAGAGAGAGGTAGAGAGAGAGGTAGAGCGAGAGAGGTAGAGAAAGGTAAAGAGAGAGAGGTAGAGAGAGAGGTAGAGAAAGAGGTAGAAAGAGAGAGGTAAAGAGAGAGAGGTAGAGAGAGAGGTAGAGAGAGAGAGGTAGAAAGAGAGAGGTAAAGAGAGAGAGGTAGAGAGAGAGGTAGAGAGAGAGGTAGAGAGAGAGGTAGAAAGAGAGAGGTAAAGAGAGAGAGGTAGAGAGAGAGAGGTAGAAAGAGAGAGGTAAAGAGAGAGGTAGAGAGAGAGAGGTAGAAAGAGAGAGGTAAAGAGAGAGAGGTAGAGAGAGAGAGGTAGAAAGAGAGAGGTAGAGAGAGAGGTAGAGAGAGAGAGGTAGAGAGAGAGGTAGAGAGAGGTAGAGAGAGAGAGGTAGAAAGAGAGAGGTAAAGAGAGAGAGGTAGAGAGAGAGGTAGAAAGAGAGAGGTAAAGAGAGAGAGGTAGAGAGAGAGGTAGAGAGAGAGAGGTAGAAAGAGAGGTAGAGAGAGAGAGGTAGAGAGAGAGAGGTAAAGAGAGAGAGGTAGAGAGAGAGGTAGAGAGAGAGAGGTAGAAAGAGAGAGGTAAAGAGAGAGTGTTGGGGAAACATGGTTGTTACAGTCTAATGCAATGTTAATGCTTGAGTTGAATAGTACTGTGTGTACTATATCAACTGGTCTTTTTCCACTGCTGTCCAGTATCCTCTTCACACATCGCACCAGGAAGTGATCTGTTGCCAACCCTTCTTCTATCTGAATAGGATTTAAAGAACTTATCAATCCCCTTTCTTAGACACATATGCTGTGAGAACTGGTTACAACCTGTTCTTGTTTGTACAAAGCTTTAAGGAAAATAAGCCTTATCTCTCATTTAACCTTGCAGCCCTTGGATGGGTAAGCAGCTCTTAGTGTAGATGAAGTATATGTGTGGTTCTGTAATGTTTGACTTCCTCTCTTGAATAAACTCTTATTAACTGGATGAAATAGTAACAGACGAAGAAGAAAAAGGAAATAAATCTCTGTCTCATCTTCAGCTGGTTCATTTCAATACTCCCTGCCAGGTTGTTGTTAATGTGGTATCTGAGATGCAGGTAGAGGGTGGAGGTGGGTGGAGTAGTGCATAGTTTCCTTCTCAAATTCATTTAAATGTCAGAGACAGAAATAATATGTGTGTGTACTGGTGTGTGTGTGTGTGCGCCGGTTTGTGTGTGTGTGCGCGTTAGGCGTGCGTTAGGCATGTGTGTGTGTCTATGCGTGTGTGTCCGTGTGTGTGTCTGCGCGGCACAGGATTTTTATATCATTGTGAGCTTGGTAAAAGGCTTGTTAAAAAGCTTGTGAAAAGCACTTTAGCTTTTAGTGTTACCTCCATAATGGGAGAGAGATGAAGAGAAGGGGAGAGTAAGGAGACAGAAAAAGAGAGGGGAGGGGGTTTGACAGCGGAGATGGGAGATGGAGGGAAGGATGTGAAAAGGAGAGGTGGGGTGAGACATGAAGAGAGAGGGAAGTGGTGGAGAGAGAGGGAACATGAAAAAGCAAGAATAAGAGAGGGAGGGAACCGGAAAAAGCAAGAAGAGAGAGAGAGGGAGGGAACAGGAAAAAGCAAGAAGAAGAGAGAGAGGGAGGGAACAGGAAAAAGCAAGAAGAAGAGAGCGGGAGGGTACAGGAAACAGCAAGAAGAAGAGAGAGGGAGTGCAAGAAGAAATTATAGCATCTTCACCATGCTGTTGTTGGTTCTACAGTGGTCGGTCTGTTGGTTCCACAGTGGTCAGTCTGTTGGTTCCACAGTGGTCGGTCTGTTGGTTCCACAGTGGTCGGTCTGTTGGTTCCACAGTGGTCGGTCTGTTGGTTCCACAGTGGTCGGTCTGTTGGTTCCACAGTGGTCGGGTCTGTTGGTTCTACAGTGGTCTGTCTGTTGGTTCCACAGTGGTCGGTCTGTTGGTTCCACAGTGGTCGGTCTGTTGGTTCCACAGTGGTCGGGTCTGTTGGTTCCACAGTGGTCGGTCTGTTGGTTCCACAGTGGTCTGGTCTGTTGGTTCCACAGTGGTCGGTCTGTTGGTTCCACAGTGGTCGGGTCTGTTGGTTTCACAGTGGTCGGTCTGTTGGTTCCACAGTGGTCGGGTCTGTTGGTTCGACAGTGGTCGGGTCTGTTGGTTCCACAGTGGTCGGGTCTGTTGGTTCCACAGTGGTCGGGTCTGTTGGTTCCACAGTGGTCGGTCTGTTGGTTCCACAGTGGTCGGTCTGTTGGTTCCACAGTGGTCGGGTCTGTTGGTTCCACAGTGGTCGGTCTGTTGGTTCCACAGTGGTCTGGTCGGTTGGTTCCACAGTGGTCGTCTGTTGGTTCCACAGTGGTCGTCTGTTGGTTCCACAGTGGTCGGTCTGTTGGTTCCACAGTGGTCGGTCTGTTGGTTCCACAGTGGTCGGTCTGTTGGTTCCACAGTGGTCGGGTCTGTTGGTTCCACAGTGGTCGGGTCTGTTGGTTCCACAGTGGTCGGGTCTGCTGGTTTCACAGTGGTCGGGTCTGTTGGTTCCACAGTGGTCGGTCTGTTGGTTCCACAGTGGTCGGGTCTGTTGGTTCCACAGTGATCGGGTCTGTTGGTTCCACAGTGGTCGGTCTGTTGGTTCCACAGTGGTCTGGTCTGTTGGTTCCACAGTGGTATGGTCTGTTGGTTCCACAGTGGTCGGTCTGTTGGTTCCACAGTGGTCGGTCTGTTGGTTCCACAGTGGTCGGTCTGTTGGTTCCACAGTGGTTGGGTCTGTTGGTTCCACAGTGGTCGGGTCTGTTGGTTCCACAGTGGTCGGGTCTGATGGTTCCACAGTGGTCGGGTCTGTTGGTTCCACAGTGGCCGGGTCTGTTGGTTCCACAGTGGTCGGGTCTGTTGGTTCCACAGTGGTCGGGTCTGATCGTTCCACAGTGGTCTGGTCTGTTGGTTCCACAGTGGTCGGGTCTGTTGGTTCCACAGTGGTCGGGTCTGTTGGTTCCACAGTGGTCGGTCTTTGTTAGCCAGTGTGTATGGGGGGGAGGGGGGGAGAGGTGTGGTGGAGAGTGAAGGAGTGAAGGGAGGTGTGGGGGAGAGTGAATGAAAGAAGGGAGGCATGGGGGGACTGGAGAGAGAGAATCCCACAACATACACACACTCACCCTGAATACACACACTCATCCTGAACCATCACACACTCATCCTGAATACACACACTCATCCTGAATACACAGAAAGACATATTCTAGGCATACACAAACTGGGCCTAGCTCCAGCGATCAAAAGTTGTACCATATATCCCACACCAATTCTCTCTCTCTCTCTCTCTCTCTCTCTCTCTCTCTCTCTCTCTCGCCGTTGATTCCTCTACCTCTTTAATCTGCCATAATAGGCCGTTTCAACGAACCAATGACAGCCATAATTGTAGACTAATTACATCAATTAGATTCTTTTATTACACATATTTTAACTGGCTAAATTGATAGATTATTGAATCTATGTCCCCCTCTCTATCTCTCACAGTCCCCCTCTCCCATTCCTTCTCTCTTTCCTCCGCTCTTTCCCTCCCTCTATCAGCTCCATTGCTATGCGGAGGATGTTCCTCAGAGGAGTGAGTCATTGTTTTAGTGTTTAATGTGCAGGTGCAGAGCTAGGTCCCACAGCTTTACACCCAGGCCTACAGCTGTAGACCCAGGCTAGCACGCCACACTAGGCAGGCAGCCAGGAGACCAGCCCCACACAAGGTGCCCCAGGCTGGGGGAGGGCAGCAGCTGGGGGGTGAAGGAGAAGGAGAGCTGACAGGTAGGGGACGGGAAGGCGTGCCCTACAAGAGGAGCAAGAGGGAGTGTCGACGGAGGGGGAGAAGGAGGGAGGGATGATATAGTAACAGGCAGCACAGAGACAAGAGGGAAGCGAGGGAGAAGAGAGGGAGGGGGTGAAGGGGAGGCATGGGGGAGAGGCAGGTCGAGAAAAGGAAGGCATGGGGGAGAGGCGGGTATAGAGAAGGGAGGCATGGGGGAGAGGTGGGTAGAGAGAAGGGAGGCATGGGGGAGAGGTGTGGGGGAGAGGTGGGTAGAGAGAAGAGAGGCGGGTATAGAGAAGGGAGGCATGGGGGAGAGGTCGGTAGAGAGAAGGGAGGCATGGGGGAGAGGTGTGGGGGAGAGGTGAGTAGAGAGAAGAGAGGCGGGTATAGAGAAGGGAGGCATGGGGGACAGGCGGGTAGAGAGAAGGTAGGCATGAGGGAAAGATGGGTAGAGAGAAGGGAGGCATGGGGGAGAGGTGTGGGGGAGAGGTAGGTAGAGAGAAGAGAGGCGGGTAGAGAGAAGGGAGGCATGGGGAGAGGTGTGGGGAGAGGTGGGTAGAGAGAAGAGAGGCGGGTATAGAGAAGGGAGGCATGGGGGAGAGGTGGGTAGAGAGAAGGGAGTCATGGGGGAGAGGTGTGGGGGAGAGGTGGGTAGAGAGAAGAGAGTTGGGTAGAGAGAAGGGAGTCATGGGGGAGAGGTGTGGGGGAGAGGTGGGTAGAGAGAAGAGAGGTGGGTAGAGAGAAGGGAGTCATGGGGGAGAGGTGTGGGGGAGAGGTGGGTAGAGAGAAGAGAGGCGGGTAGAGAGAAGGGAGGCATGGGGGAGAGTGGAGAGAAGGGAGGCATGGGGAGAGTGAAGGAGAGAAGGGAGGCATGGGGGGAGAGAGAAGGGAGGCATGGGAGAGAGGTGGATAGAGAGAAGAGAGGCGGGTAGAGAGAAGGTAGGCATGGGAGAGAGACGGGTATAGAGAAGGGAGACATGGGGGAGAGTGGAGAGAAGGGAGACATGGTGGAGAGTGAAGGAGAGAAGGGGGGCGTGGGGGAGAGTGAAGGAGAGAAGGGAGGCGTGGGGGAGAGTGGAGGACAGAAGGGAGGCGTGGGGGAGAGTGGAGAGAAGGGAGGCGTGGTGGAGAGTGAAGGAGAGAAGGGAGGCATGGGGGAGAGTGAAGGGAAGGGAGGCGCGGGGGAGAGTGAAGGAGAGAAGGGGGCGTGGGGGAGAGTGAAGGACAGAAGGGAGGCGTGGGGGAGAGTGAAGGAGAGAAGGGAGGCGTGGGGGAGAGTGAAGGAGAGAAGAGAGGTGTGGTGGAGAGTGAAGGAGAGAAGGGAGGTGTGGGGGAGAGTGAAGGAGAGAAGGGAGGTGTGGTGGAGAGTGAAGGACAGAAGGGAGGCGTGGTGGAGAGTGAAGGAGAGAAGAGAGGTGTGGTGGAGAGTGAAGGAGAGAAGGGAGGTGTGGTGGAGAGTGAAGGAGAGAAGGGAGGCGTGGGGGAGAGTGAAGGACAGAAGGGAGGCGTGGTGGAGAGTGAAAGGAGAGCTCACTGACAGCCAGCTAGAGTTAAATGTAGACCATTCCTCCAGACATTTACATTGGGGACATGCAGGCTAACTATTGTAGCAGGACATCCACCCAGAAAATAACATCTAGGCCCAGGGACTCAAGAGAGGGACAGTACACTACACCACATTTAACACATTAGGGTAGGCAACCCTAGACCTGGAGCGATGCATGAAATGCAGGGTTTAGTACCAACTCAGCACCACAACTGATTCCCAGAAGTCCACTAGATACGTGTTGCAGGTTTTTCAGACGTCAGAGAAGTGAAGAACCAACATTTTCACTTACAGTGACTCCACCGGTGAACTTCAGTAAACTAATGGACGTGACCCAGAAACCCATCTCCTGAGATTTTTTCGCTGAGCAATGATATTAAATCACATTTATCAAACCAGGTTTGTTTGTTTCGCTCTGCTGTCCGCCTGCTTCTGATGATGAATATAAGTGGAGACTAATGATGGGTGCATTTGGAAGAGAAGATTGCCACGGCAACAACTAATTACCACGGCAACAATGACAACACATCATCGAGCTCATTAGCGCTGGCTCGATGCGCATCCCATACTGGCGCAATGCACCATGGGTAATAAGACAGAAGACAAATCTACAGCACCAGAAACCTATTTATACAGAATAGACAGTTTACAACGAGAGAGGGAGAGACAGAGAGATTGAGACCAAGAGACAGACCGAGAAATACTGATAGAAGTAGAGTGGGAGAGAGAGAGGGAGAGAGAGAGAGAGAGAGAGAGAGACTGCAGAGAGAGAGAGAGGGAGAGAGAGACTACAGAGAGAGAGAGAGCGAGAGAGAGAGGGGGGCGGATTATGAGATGGTGGGGTGGGAAAAATCCTAATAAAGTTAAGTTAGATCCCCGAAGCTGTATTGGTTAGTGAGGAGATGTAAACCAATAATGTTGTGTTGTGGTTTATAGTCTACTTTATCCCTATAGTGTGCTGCTAGCAGCCTGGCACAACAACACCACCAAACAGGGAGCTAGCTTCAGACCACTAGCCCAGACCACTAGGTCCAGGTCCACTAGCCCAGACCACTAGCCCAGACCACTAGCCCAGACCACTAGCCCAGACCACTAGGTCCAGGTCCACTAGCCCAGACCACTAGGTCCAGGTCCACTAGCCCAGACCACTAGGTCCAGGTCCACTAGCCCAGACCACTAGCCCAGACCACTAGGTCCAGGTCCACTAGCCCAGACCACTAGGTCCAGGTCCACTAGCCCAGACCACTAGGTCCAGGTCCACTAGCCCAGACCACTAGTTCCAGGTCCACTAGCCCAGACCACCAGCCCAGACCACTAGCCCAGACCACTAGGTCCAGGTCCACTAGCCCAGACCACTAGGTCCAGATCCACTAGCCCAGATCCACTAGCCCAGAGCACTATCCCAGACCATTGGCCCAGACCACTAGCCCAGACCACTAGCCCAGACCATTGGCCCAGACCACTAGCCCAGACCACTTTCCCAGACCATTGGCCCAGACCACTAGCCCAGACCACTAGACCAGACCATTGGCCCAGACCACTAGACCAGACCACTAGACCAGACCACTATGCCAGACCATTGGCCCAGACCACTAGCCCAGACCATTGGCCTAGACCACTAGCCCAGACCACTTTCCCAGACCATTGGCCCAGACCACTAGCCCAGACCACTAGACCAGACCATTGGCCCAGACCACTAGACCAGACCACTAGACCAGACCATTGGCCCAGACCACTATGCCAGACCATTGGCCCAGACCACTAGACCAGACCATTGGCCCAGACCACTAGACCAGACCACTAGACCAGACCACTAGACCAGACCACTAGCCCAGACCACCAGCCCAGACCACTAGACCAGACCACTAGCCCAGATCACTAGCCCAGACCACTAGACCAGACCATTGGCCCAGACCACTAGGCCAGACCACTAGACCAGACCACTAGACCAGACCACTAGACCAGACCACTAGCTCAGACCACTAGCTTCACATCCTCTAGCCTGATAAACGCATGGTCATTGTCAGAGCTCTCTCTCCCTGAGCCCCTTAAATCGTTCTGTCCAACCTGAAGCCATCTTTCCATTTTGTCAGATCGATAGGAAACAGAAGGGAAATGAAAGAGCTATTTCCTCTACACTATAGTAAGAGCCTTCCATCAGGGTTTTGTGTGGTAGCTCATGTACAGAGATCCTATCTTCCTATCATTAGACAGCAAGCTGAACATGGTGTGATGAGAGGGGGAAACCTGTTCATGCATGTCTAAATACATCTGTGACTAAAAATCATCTGGAGAGTCAATATAAATCTGGGGAATCTGAAGAGTCAGAAACTGGGGAGACATGGACGAGACAGTGGGGAGACATGGATGAGACACTGGGGAGACATGGACGAGACATTGGGGAGACATTTGGGGAGACAGTGGGGGAGACATAGAGGAGACAGTGGGGAAGGCACGGGGGGGACAATGGGGAGACATGGACGAGACAGTGGGGAGACTTTTGGGGAGCCAGTCGGGAGCCAGTGGGGGAGACATAGAGGAGCCAGTGGGGAAGGCACGGGGGGGACAATGGGGAGACATGGAGGAGACAGTATGGGAGGAGACAGTGAGGAGACATTGAAGGGGACATTAGGGGAATGTGGGAGAAATGGAGAGACAGTGAAGGAGACAGTGGGGAGAGACATTGATGGAGAAAGTGGGGGAGCAATTTTTTATTTATTATTTATTTCAGCTTTATTTAACAAGGTAGGCTAGTTGAGAACAAGTTCTCATTTGCAACTGCGACCTGGCCAAGATAAAGCGTAGCAATTCGACACATACAACAACACAGAGTTACACATGGAATAAACAAAACATACAGTCAATAATACAGTAGAACAAAAGAAAACAAAAAGTCTATATACAGTGAGTGCAAATGAGGTAAGTTAAGACAATAAATAGGCCATGGTGGCGAAGTAATTACAATATAGCAATTAAACACTGGAATGGTAGATGTGCAGAAGATGAATGTGCAAGTAGAGATACTGGGGTGCAAAGGAGAAAGATAAATAAATAAATACAGTATGGGGATGAGGTAGGTAGATAGATGGGCTGTTTACAGATGAGCTATGTACAGGTGCAGTGATCTATGAGCTGCTCTGACAGCTGGTGCTTAAAGCTAGTGAGGGAGATATGAGTCTCCAGCTTCAGAGATTTTTGCAGTTCATTCCAGTCATTGGCAGCAGAGAACTGGAAGGAAAGACGACCAAAGGAGGAATTGGCTTTGGGGGTGACCAGTGAGATATACCTGCTGGAGCGCGTGCAACGGGTGGGTGCTGCTATGGTGACCAGTGAGCTGAGATAAGGTGGGGCTTTACCTAGCAGAGACTTGTAGATGACCTGTAGCCAGTGGGTTTGGTGAGTCAGGGGGAGTCAGGGAAAGACAGTGGGGGAAACAGAGGGAGACAGTAGTGGAGATATGGGGGGACAGTGAGGAGAGAGGGGGAAGAAATCAAATCAAATAAAATGTTATTGGTCACTTACACATGGTTAGCAGATGTTAATGCGAGTGTAGCGAAGAGATGGCAGAGAGAGGAGAGAGGGAAGAGCGAACAGGGGAGAGGGAAGAAGGGGGAGGAGATAGAGGAAGGGAGATAGAGGGAAGAGAGGTGAGGAGAGATGGGAGAGGAGATAGAGGGGAGAGGGAAGAGAGGTGAGGAGAGATGGGAGAGGAGATAGAGGGAAGAGAGATGAGGAGAGATGGGAGAGGAGATAGAGGGAAGAGAGATGAGGAGAGATGGGAGAGGAGAGAGGAGAGAGGGGACATAGCCGCCCGAACGGTATGTTTTAGACCAGGGACGGGCAACTGGTGGATTGTGCACTAAATTGGGGACATACCACCCATGTCTGCCTCTCTCAGGCCTAGCCAGTGATATAGCCTCGCTACACTGTAACATCAATGAGAGAGGAGAGAGGGAACATGTCAGTGAATTGTCACCAAGATTCAGCCCTAGAAGTAAAATGGAAGTTCCAGGAAGTTCATGTATTGGGTGGTTGCCCCATTTGAGGAAAATTTGTTTTTGGTTTTTTACTGCCAAAAGATTAATTTGGAAGGGTTACGCTGATACTAGATCTGAGCATGTAGCATTCTATATCCAAACTACACCACTATAGTCTAATACATCATTCTATATCCTAACCACACCACTATAGTCTAATATATCATTCTATATCCTAACCACACCACTATAGTCTAATATATCATTCTATATCCTAACCACACCACTATAGTCTAATATATCATTCTATATCCTAACCACAGCTCTGATTCTGATACAGGGCCAGGGCTCTGTCTGTCTGTCTGTCTGTCTGTCTGTCTGTCTGTCTGTCTGTCTGTCTGTCTGTCTGTCTGTCTGTCTGTCTGTCTGTCTGTCTGTCTGTCTGTCTGTCTGTCTGTCTGTCTGTCTGTCTGTCTGTCTGTCTGTCTGTCTGTCTGTCTGTCTGTCTGTCTGTCTGTCACAGTGTTAGGGCTAATGACACAGAACCAGTGAGAGATGAGAGGAGATGAGGGGATGGGGAAGATTTAGATATGCCCTGATTAGAGCACAGTGATCCCATGTGTACGAGATCACAGGCTAATGGTGCAAAAACAGAAACACAGCCGCATGCACCCTCTCACAGGAAGTTGCCTTCTTAAAGACGAAGTCCAGCAGACATCCACTTTTCAAACCTGCCATTCAGCAATGATAAAAAAGCCTCACGTTTTCTCATCTCTTTTTCCCCGTTAATCAGCTCTATCTCCCTCTCTCTCGTTCTCCCTCCCTCTCGCCATCACCCACTCCAGAAGGTTGTACTGTATGATATCTGGGTGTGTGTCTGTGGTTGACGTGGTAACCACCGTGTTTACATCCTAGGGTAGGGATGTTCTCAAGGTCTTTGTGATTAAAACACCACATAACCACCCCTGACACTCCATTACCCAGTGTGCCGCAGGTGATGCAGCATTGTACATATTGATTTCACGCCTCATTAAACTTCCTGTCTAACGATGTCATTGTTCTTCCTGGTTCTACAGCGTTCCCCGGTGTTCCGGGTGTTCCGGAATGACCAGGTATAATTCTGGGAGGGGACGTTGGACACATAACGAATGGACAACATTAATATCGGCCAAGTTGTTAAAACTTCTGACAGAACAAAACTTCTTCTTCCATCCTAAATCTGCTCCGGACTGTTTAGGTATCCATATAGATGCATGCTCCGATAATATTCATCCTCAGGGATGCTCTGATGAAGGTCACAGTGGTTTTAATAAATAGTTGAATTCTAAAAATCCATAAAAATATAAATATTTATTCTAAAACCATCCATCATCAGAAAAGTAATATTTCAGGCAGAAGCGTTAGGAGAGGCAACACACCTCACGTCACGTCTGTTGGATGAGGAATGACCTAACTCTAAAGAGGGGTGGCATCCACTGAGAGCCAGACAGTGTCTGAGAAAGGCCCGAAAAGACCCCAGCCACCCCAGACATGGACTGTTCTCCATGCTCACGTCCGACAGGTGGTACCGGTGAATCAAAGCTCAGACAAACAGACTCCTGAACAGCTTCTATCCCCCGGCAATAAGACTGTTAAATGGCTAACAACTACTGCTCTCCCTCACCCACAGTCTATTCCCACTAACTATGTCTATCCACAGGTCTCTGCCCACTCAGACTCAACCACCTTCACTGTCACACACACTCACATTCACACACACACACACATATACTCACATACACATCATGCTGCTGCTAAAATGATTATTGGTTAGATGTATTACTACCAATACGCTGCTGTTCCTTGATTATTGATTACCATTACCATTAGTATCTATCTATTTATCCTGCTACTGGTCACTATTACTGCTGTTTACATGTATATATTACTATCTATTTATCCTGCTACTGGTCACTATTACTGCTGTTTACATGTATATATTACTATCTATTTATCCAGCTACTGGTCACTATTACTGCTGTTTACATGTATATATTACTATCTATTTATCCTGCTACTGGTCACTATTACTGCTGTTTACATGTATATATTACTATCTATTTATCCTGCTACTGGTCACTATTACTGCTGTTTACATGTATATATTACTATCTATTTATCCTGCTACTGGTCACTATTACTGCTGTGTACATGTATATATTACTATCTATTTATCCAGCTACTGGTCACTATTACTGCTGTGTACATGTACAGTATATATTACCATAAGTATTTATATATCCCTGCTACCAGTCACTTTTCATCCCTGTTTACATGTACTGTATATCCGCCTATCATGCCAACACTGACACACACACACACACACACACACGCACACACACACACGCACACACACACACACACACACACACACGCACGCACGCACGCACACACACACACACACACACCCACACATCACTTATGCTGCTGCCATACTGTTTACTATTATTATTATGATTAAATATCCTGCTACTAGTCACTTTCTACGTATCTACCTTAACTACTGTAGTATCTGTGCACATTGTACACGTGATGCTGGTCCTGACACACTATCCTCTCTCATTCTTCCTATTTACAAGCTCTACTATTTTGATATTGAATACTGCACTGTTGGGTAGGGCTTGCAAGTTAAGCACTTCACTGTAACAAATACAAATAAACTTGAAAGTCAAAGTTTGTTGGACATTTTCAGACCTCAAAAGTGTTCTATAATGCTGAGATGAGTTCACATCACATGAACGGGAGCAGTTGCGATTTTAGCATGTAAATCTTGGTGGGGCAAACTAAACATATTTATTTTAGATGCATGTTAGCAAAGCCACAACACAACACAAAAGTAAACAATACATTAATTGCACCATAAAGCTGTCCCTGTCACGCCCTGACCAGGTGAACTCTTCTATTTTGGTCAGGGTGTGGCATTTCTATAGTTTATTTTCTATGTTTTTGGTATAGCCTTGCGTTCGTTGGGGCGTAATTCTATGTTGGGTTCTGTTGATTCCCAATCAGAGACAGCTGTCGCTAGTTGCCTCTGATTGGGGAATCATATTTAAGTTCCTTTTCCCCCCACGATGTTTGTGGGTTGTTGTCTCTTTTTGTTTGAGCAGTAGTGATACGTTTATTCTCTGTTTTGACCGTGTTATTTCAGTCTGAAATAAATAACATGTGTTTGCTCCCAGCTGCGCCTTGGTCCACTTCTTCCTTCATGCACGACGATCGTTACAGAACAACCCACCGAACCAGGACCAAGCA
This sequence comes from Salmo trutta, assembly GCF_901001165.1. NCBI lineage: Eukaryota > Metazoa > Chordata > Actinopteri > Salmoniformes > Salmonidae > Salmo > Salmo trutta. Next base: position 10,074,990 of record NC_042962.1, on the reverse strand, counting down.
GCGGGAGGAAAAGGAGCGCGAGAGATGGGCTCGCGAGGGGAAGGAGTTCTGGACCTGGGAGGAGATCATGTCGGGGAAAGGACCCTGGCGGACGGATTCCCAGGTTGAGGAGGAAAAGCCAGCCGGTAGACGGAGTCGCAGGCGGCGGTCGAGGAGGCCCGGAAAACAGCCCCAAGAAATTTTTTTGGGGGGGCTAATGGGGTGGTCCGGAAGGGCAGAGGAAGAGCCCAGACCACTGCTCTCGTGGGGGATGACGGCGGAGGAAGAGAAGGAGATGAGGCGTTTGATTGAGGAGGGAAGAGGGAAGATCTGGAGGAGGAGCCATGGTATGCGGAGTTGCGCGCTGTGTCACCAGTGCGTGTTCACAGTCCTGTCTGGCCCGTTCCTGTTCCCAGCACCAAGCCCACGGTGCGTGTCCCCAGTCCTGTCCGGCCCGTCCCTGCTCCCCGCACCAGGTTAGTGGTGCGTGTCCCCAGTCCTGTCCGGCCCGTCCCTGCTCCCCGCACCAGGTTAGTGGTGCGTGTCCCCAGTCCTGTCCGGCCCGTCCTTGCTCCCCGCACCAGGTTAGTGGTGCGTGTCCCCAGTCCGGCCCGGCCCGTCCCTGCTCCCCGCACCAGGTTAGTGGTGCGTGTCCCCAGTCCTGTCCGGCCAGTCCCTGCTCCCCGCACCAGGTTAGTGGTGCGTGTCCCCAGTCCGGCCCGGCCCGTCCCTGCTCCCCGCACCAGGTTAGTGGTGCGTGTCCCCAGTCCAGTCCGGCCCGTCCCTGCTCCCCGCACCAGGCCAGTGGTGCGTGTCCCCAGTCCAGTCCGGCCCGTCCCTGCTCCCCGCACCAGGCCAGTGGTGCGTGTCCCCAGTCCAGTCCGGCCCGTCCCTGCTCCCCGCACCAGGTTAGTGGTGCGTGTCCCCAGTCCTGTCCGGCCCATTCCTGCTCCCCGCACCAGGTTAGTGGTGCGTGTCCCCAGTCCAGTCCGGCCCGTCCCTGCTCCCCGCACCAAGCCAGTGGTGCGTGTCCCCAGTCCAGTCCGGCCCGTCCCTGCTCCCCGCACCAGGTTGGTGGTGCGTGTCCCCAGGCCAGTCCGGCCCGTCCCTGCTCCCCGCACCAGGTTGGTGGTGCGTGTCCCCGGTCCTGTCCGGCCTGTCCCTGTTCCCCGCACCAGGCCCACGGCGCGTGTCCACAGTCCGGCACGGCCTGTGTCCGGTCCACCGGTGACCAGTCCTGTTCCGGTCGGCGGCTCCGCTCCGGAGCCTGAGCATGCCGCTCCACCGTGGTCCAGTCCGGGCCAGAGGGGTAGGGCTAGGGTGGAGGCAGGGGGAGAAACACGCCCGGGGCCAGAGCCTCCACCGAGGGTGAGGCGCCCACCCGGGTCCCCCCCCTAATAGACTTTAGGTTGGTGCGCCGGGAGTACGCACCATTGGAGGGGGGGGTACTGTCACGCCCTGACCAGGTGAACTCTTCTATTTTGGTCAGGGTGTGGCATTTCTATAGTTTATTTTCTATGTTTTTGGTATAGCCTTGCGTTCGTTGGGGCGTAATTCTATGTTGGGTTCTGTTGATTCCCAATCAGAGACAGCTGTCGCTAGTTGCCTCTGATTGGGGAATCATATTTAAGTTCCTTTTCCCCCCACGATGTTTGTGGGTTGTTGTCTCTTTTTGTTTGAGCAGTAGCGATACGTTTATTCTCTGTTTTGACCGTGTTATTTCAGTCTGAAATAAATAACATGTGTTCGCTCCCAGCTGCGCCTTGGTCCACTTCTTCCTTCATGCACGACGATCGTTACAGTCCCAACAGCAGAGCTTTCTTTTCAGCACCATGGAGTGAATCCTTACCACTGCTATACCTGGCTATCAGCAGAGCCTCGTCTGGCAGCAAAACAGTTCATTCATCCTCATTTACTGCCTTTTATAAAAACATAGCTGATACGGCTGACTTGCTTAAACATGTGGTTTCTACTGACAGTTGAGATGTACAAACTATGGCATAAGGGAATGACAAGCGGATAATTCTCAATTTCAATTAAGACTGAGCGAGCTAGGATGGACGTAGTCAATATATCTATTTGTTCAGCACTTTTGAAATGTACAACGACAGAATTCAGAACATGGGCCGTTCTTACAGTATTCTCCCTATACACCAAGTCAGAACCGTAGGATAAATAAAGGGGGCATATAAGCAGACAATGAAAGCTCTTACAATATTCAATGATTACATTTCTCTAAAAGAGGCTATAGGCTACATGTGCACCACCAAGTCAGAACAGTAGGCTAAGTTAAGAGGGGGAAAGGGACCAAATTATTAGGGTGAGGCACATGGGCTACTAACAGCTTACTACACAACATGCACTTAGTATTACTTTCTTAGCTACAGTAAACATATCTCCCTGGCACATTACATTATTTATGCAGCAGCATACAAGACATGTTTGGACTCACCTTGTTGTTCTGTGCTCACTTGAACAGGAAGGTGGCTCTGCTGTCCTTCTTGTGGACAAATTTTGTCATCAAACTTTGACATCAAAGTCTGGCATTCTCTGGATTTATGGTGCTTTCAGGACAACGGGGAACTCGGAAAAAAACAAGGTTGAATCATGACGTCAGTGATCTTCAGGTCGGAGTTCTAGAAAGAGGGCCGAGTCCCAGTTGGATGACCGTTCAAAATATATTTTCCCAGTCGGAGCTCATTTTTGTCAGAGTTCCCAGTTGTCTTGAACTCAATGGAGTCTGATATTTCCCAGTTCTGAGATTCTAGTTGTTTTAAACGCGGCAGAAGTCATGCTGTATTGACAGCATGGCCAATGTATTCAACCTATTCTGGCCGATGGTGTTTTATGTGCGGCAGGTAGCCTAGTGGTTAGAGCGTTGGGCCAGTAAGATGAAAGGTTGCTGAATCGAATCCTTGAGCTGACAAGGTAAAAATCTGTCATTCTGCCCCTGAACAAGGCAGTTAACCCACTGTTCCCCAGTAAGCAGTCATTGTAAATAAGAATTTGTTCTTAACTGACTTGCCTAGTTAAATAAATAATAGAATGTATTTAACTAAGAGAGATAGGCACCATCCCATATCGTGATTATATATGTTGCCTTTCCATTCCATTCACATCACTTTTAACTGTCACGGTGTTAGAAAAGTAAACTTGGTAGCAGTTAGACTTAAAAGCAGCCAGCGCCAGCAGAGAGAAGCTTCCATATCGGACTCCTGCTGCGACACAGAGAAAGAGATTTAAATGTCTTTCCTCCCATCCTGACCCTGAGAAGAAATTAATTTAACCAGACTACAAATCAAGACAGAACACTGATAGAAAGAGAGAGAGGGGGGAGGGAGAGAGGGTGAGAGACACAGAGAGAGAGAGAGAGAGAGAGGTGAGAGAGAGAGGGGGGAGTGAGAGAGAGAGAGAGAGAGAGAGAGAGAGAGAGGGGTGAGAGAGAGAGTGGGAGTGAGAGAGAGGGGTGAGAGAGAGGGGAGGGACAAAGGGAAGGGAGAGAGAGAGAAGAGAGGAAGAAAGGGAAGGGAGAGAGAGGGGAGAGAGAGAGTAGTGAGAGAGAGAGAGAGAGAGGGGGGAGTGAGAGAGAGAGAGAGAGAGAGAGAGAGAGAGGGGTGAGAGAGAGTGGGAGTGAGAGAGAGGGGTGAGAGAGAGGGGAGGGAGAAAGGGAAGGGAGAGAGAGAGAAGAGAGGAAGAAAGGGAAGGGAGAGAGAGAGGGGAGAGAGAGAGTAGGGAGAGAGAGAGGGGGAGAGATCCTCACACACAGTCACACACACATTTTGTCTCAACAATATTTACCAAGATTCCCCGACCAAGATTTCCCGAGATTTCCCACTCAAACCAATTCCCTTTTCCTGGGAGAAATAACTGTGAGAAAACCAGTAAATTATAATAAATTATTTATATTTACAGCATGATGTGAACTGTTAAATTATATGCAATGTCTAAATCTGGCTTCTCAATGCAGTATGAGCCTTATACGTAGCTAATGAATGAGGGGTTATGGATAAGCTTCTAATTTATAGCATCTGTCTCTTGCGCAATACGCACCTGTGCTCTGCTGGCCTCTGTCCTTAAAAATGATCCTTAGCTCTTGGAGCCACAGGAAAACTAGACTAGAATAGCTTGCTGGATATTTTTTCAGCATTTATTATACTAATAGACTATTCAAAGAGGACTGCAAGCTCTTGTTTGCTGAATGTTAAATACAGCAGCCAATAGAACTCGCCAGCTTGTAGTCCTAAAACCCAGAAAATGAGTTACCCTCTGGTTCATTCATTAAATGGGGAAAGAATAAGGTTTTGAAATAAACACTGAAAATAAGGTCTGAGATTTTATTATTACATAAATTCTTCAAAATTCACAAAATAAGTGTATCTCATAATACAAAACATATAAGATCTCCTAAGCCTGTGTTTACCAAGCACCTTATTTTTGGCATACAGAAGATGGCCCTATTTGGTAAAAGACCAAGTCCATATTATGACAAGAACAGCTCAAATAAGCTAAAAGAAACGACAGTCCATCATTACTTTAAGACAAGTCAAATCGGAAATTTCAAGAACTTTGAAAGTTTCTTCAAGTGCAGTCGCAAAAAACCATCAAGCGCTATGATGAAACTGGCTCTCATGAGGACCGCCACAGGAAAGGAAGATTCAGAGTTACCTCTGCTGAAGAGGATAAATTCATTAGACTTAACTACACCTCAGAAATTACTGCCCAAATAAATGCTTCACAGCGCTCAAGTAACAGACACATCTCAACATCAACTGTTCAGAGAAGACTGCGTGAATCAGTCATATGTCACCAGCAAAGCACCCCCACATCACGTCTCCTCCATGCTTCAAGGCGGGAACCACACATGTGGAGATCATCTGTTCACCTACTCTGCGTCTCACAAAGAGGTTGGAACCAAACATTTCATATTTGGACTCATCAGACCAAAGCACAGATTTCCACAGTTCTAATGTCCTGTGCTTGTGTTTCTTAGCCCAAGCAAGTCTCTTCTCATTATTGGTGTCCTTTAGTAGTGGTTTCTTTGCAGCAATTTGACCATGAAGATCCTGACCAGTCTCCCAGTCCCTGCCGCTGAAAAACATACCCACAGCATGATGCTCCACCATGCTTCACCGTAGGGATGGGGCCAGGTTTCCTCCAGGCGTGACGCTTGGCATTCAGGCCAAAGAGTTCCATCTTGGTTTCATCAGAACAGAGAATCTTGTTTCTCGTGGTTTGAGACTATTTAATGCCCTTTTGGCAAACTCCAAGCGGGCTGTCATGTGCCTTTTACTGAGGAGTGGCTTCCATCTGGCCACTACCATAAAGGCCTGAGATGGGAGAACCTTCCAGAAGGACAACCATCTCTGCAGAGGAACTCTAGAGCTCTGTCAGAATGACCATCGGGTTCTTGGTCACCTCCCTGACCAAGGCCCTTTTCCCCCAATTGCTCAGTTTGCCCGGACGGCCAGCTCTAGGAAGAGTCTTGGTGGTTCCAAACTTCTTCCATTTAAGAATGATGGAGGCCACTGTGTTCTTGGGGACCTTCAATGCTGCAAACATTTTCTGGTTCCCTTCCCAGATCTGTGCCTCGACACAATCCTGTCTCGGAGCTCTACAGACAATTCCTTCGACATCATGGCTTGGTTTTTGCTCTGACATGCACTGTCAACTGTGGGATCTTATATAGACAGCTGTGTGCCTTTCCAAATCATGTCCAATCAACTGAATTTACCAAAGGTGGACTCCAATCAAGTTTTAAAAACATCTCAAGGGTGATCAATGGAAACAGGATGCACCTGAGCTCAAATTCGAGTATCATATCAAAGGGACTTAATACTTATATAAATAATGGTATTTCACATTTCTTAAAACCTGTTTTTGTTTTGTCATTATGGGGTATTTTGTGTGTAGATTTCTGAGGATTTTTTATTTATTTAATACATTTTAGAATAAGGCTGTAAAGTAGAAAATGTGGAAAAAGTCAAGGGGTCTGAATACTTTCCGAATGTAGTGTATATAGTCTTGGCCCGAATAAATGTGCTCTAGTCCACAAATGTCCAACTAAGTGAGGTGCATTATGAAGCAAAAAAAATGAATAATAATAATAATTAAGTAAAATATTTATATATATATATATAATATGACTTAAGTCCAATATGCCCAACTAAGACTAAATGAGACACTTAAATGTTTTTGAATGTTTAATTTATTTTAATATTGTAAAACATTTGAGTCAGTATGTGAAATCTAAGGCAGTAGATTCAGCTCCATACCCATCCAACCACTGCAGGTGAGTGTCATTACTATGTGGACATGCTATGTGCAGTCAACTAGCATAATTAGTGATTGTGAAGTAAATATAGTGATGATTATTACAGAGTGCTGGCTGGTTCTGCCTTCTGAGATAGATTACTTCTGCAGTGATCATTGGTCGGTTTTCCGGGTCAACATGATAAGACCCACCTCTGGTTTTTTCATCTAAAGAAGAGGAATACGTTATCCCTCTCTAGGTCAACAACAAGAGAAAAACTATATAAAAAAAACTAAAATGCCACTCTAAAATGTGCAGTTTTGTCACACAACACAACACCACAGATGTCTCAAGTTTTGAGGGAGCGTGCAATTGTCATGCTGACTGCAGGAATGTCCACCAGAGCTGTTGCCAGAGAATTTAATGTTAATTTCTCTACCATAAGCTGCCTCCAACGTTGTTTTAGAGAATTTGGCAGTACATCCAACCGGCCTCACAACTGCAGACCATGTGTAACCATGCCAGCCCTGGACCTCCACTTCCAGCTTCTTCACCTGCGGGATCATCTTAGGAGGGGGAGGGGGGATGCTGAGGAGTATTTCTGTCTGTAATGAAGCTCTTTTGTGGGGAAAAACTCATTCTGACTGGCTGGGCCTGGTTCCCCAGTGGGTGGACCTGGCTCCCAAGTGGGTGGGCCTATGGGTGGGTCTTTTCAGAGTTTATCGGCTACAATGTTCAGTTGGCCTAGCTACATTTCTTGTACATTCCACTTTAGGATTAAGTTAATGAATTAATTTCAACATAATTATCTAACAAAGAGCTGGGGCTGGGGATAATAATTGAAAGGTGGATAATTGTAGGCTTTGCACACATAGCCTGCTTGATTGTCTCTCTCTTTTATAAACTCTGCAGTTGCGCATGTTTCTTCAATATTCATTCAACAAACTAACATGATTTATTGTACTTTCTATGGTGGAGTAAAAATAAAAGGATATTTGATACATGATAATAGTATGTTACCCACGTTGATAACACAAATTTTTAAATTCATAAATCAATTTCTACGTTATCATGCCTTAAAAGGGCAAAAGTAAATAAAAAATAAAAATAAAAGTACTGCGTGTTTACAATTTCAGTGTCTTAGGATGTATAACGTTTGATCTTTTTTTCACATATTGGCCATTTCAATTCTTCCCACCCACTCATTGCTTTGAAGCCTATTGGCTGGACGGCATTCAAAAATATTTGTCCAGATCATAGAAATCATCATGCTATTTTATTCACTTGTCAGTTAAGTTACTTAAACAAATAGATCATGGCTATAGCCTACCAATTAATGTGTTGTCATTTATGCTGCATAGCCAAAATTCATTAAAGTGTTATTCATTTTGACAGATGCTTGAGTGGTGCTGTGATTGTCTTGTCAATAGGCGTGTGAGTGAAGGCATTGACGTCATTGTTTTCTAATCCACAATACCTTTCTCTTTTGTATCTTTGATGTGGTGGGGTTGTGCAGTCCGTCATTCACATCATTTCAGTAGCCTAAACAGTTCAATTGTCAATTTTTTTATTCTTGTTGACAAATATTTCATACACAAACAAAAATTCCAAAATTCTATACCAAAATTAAAAAAAATTTAAATTGAATTTAACTATTTTATTAAAACATTAACCCTAGTGAACAATAACAAGAATAGCATTTTCCTAAATCATTACAATAAGATTTTTTCAGAGTGATTACAATTGCACTAGAATTGTTTATTTCTTAAAATATTTTTTGTTTGTTCCAGTATTTTCTCATTAATACCTGCGTTCTGTTTTGATGTAATGTTTTGATGTAAGAATGTAAATTGTTGATCTGTATTTTGAATTTAAAAAATATATATATTAAATAATAAAAATGTTTAAAAAACAGTTGAATAGTCCAGTGGGGCATCTGTCGTACATCGTCTGTTGAGAGGCTGTCCTATAGTCTATACAGTTCATTCATTGCCATTTCCACCGTTCTCCTTGTTATCCAAGAATAGGGTAGCTTCTTTTGCTGATTTCCTTCCATTTGACCCATAGTTGTGTGGGGTACACCAGAGAGAACGGGATTCGTTTTTTCCCATAACCTTTTCTTTATGGGTTCGAATTATCTGCGTTTATGTAAAGGTCTCTGTTCATGTCGGTGTTGATGTATATCCGATGACATGAAAGGTCCAACTCCTGACTTTTTGGCCAGTGGTAAAACTTTATCTTTGTCCAAATAGGGGAGAAGCAGGAAGTAAGTAACGCTTTTCGTTTTTTTCTCCAAATGACTCACAGACGGATAGAGATACAATTTTTTATGACAAACAACGTATATACGTCCTCTACGATTAGCAACTGTCATTTCATTTCTAGGGTCAATGAGTTGAAATGAAATAGACCAAGAACAGAACTACCACAACGTTACTTTTGTACCTGCTGGCAGGGCGGTAGTAACAGAGGGGGTACTGTCACGTCCTGACCAGTAAAAGCGGTAGTTTGTTATTGTAGTTCGGTCAGGGCGTGGCAGGGGGTGTTTGTTTAGAGTGTTTCGGGGTTTGTTGGGCTATGTTCTTTGTTACTCTATTTCTATGTTAGTTCTAGTATGTCTATTTCTGTGTGGTGTTCGTTGGGTTGACCTTCAATTGGAAGCAGCTGCTCCTAGTTGCTTCTAATTGAAGGTCCTATTTAAGAGGGGTGTTTTTTCTATGGGATTTTGTGGGTAGTTGTTCCTTGTATAGCTGTAAGCCTTACAGGACTGTTTATCGTCGTTGTTTTTGGTATACGTGTGTTTTGTTTTTCCTTCTTTCTGCCTAATAAAAATAAGATGAGTATACACACTCCCGCTGCGTTTTGGTCCAATCCTTATGACACCTACCAATCAGGTGCGCTCCAGCTGGCCTTGTCATGCGTGCTCCTCATGTCTTGATAGAATAAACGTTTTTATTTACTTCACAAACAGCAAACTCATCAGGTTTATCACATTGTCATGGCTTGACACAAGGTAATTAACCCCCAGAAATACATTTTTTAACCACTAAGATGTCCAGAAGCTGATCCATCAAGTCAATTGATTAAGGCATAATTCTAATGATGTCATATTTCATTTTTACACATTCAGACACTTGTTGATATTTAATATAAAAGCAATATGATCTAGAGGAGACAATGCTGTGCTCAAACATTTATTTGTATTTTATTCCAGGTCATCAGTTTACATTGTGTTACTTTCATCCTACCCGTCTCTCCTGTAGCTTCTCCCAGGCTAACCCCCAAGACTAGCTAGCATGACACTTGAAACCTATGCTGTTATTTAGTCACTGAATAAAATAACAATGTTTGGAATTAACAACTCTACACCCAAAAAACACTTCCGGGTCAGTTTCTTAACTTACATTGCTCAAACCCACTTTTTGTTGATGACTCAGCGAAAAACCTGGTCTGACTGGGCTGTTTTGCAGGGAGGTCATCCTCCACAGTAGGAACATGCTGACTCCACTACGTCATTACAGTTTCTGTCCTATGTGAGAAAATGGGCGTGTTTCTTTCGCCCCGGCTCTCCCCTAGTTAACCCTCCTGTTGTGTTCGATTCATTTTAATTAATTCTGTGTTGCCGGTCCAAAATGACCACCCCATTTATAGCTGATTATAAATCCATAATAACACATATATTATCACCTAATGTTGTGTTAAATCTTTTTATCAACTTAAGTTCTTGTGTACATTACAAGTTTAGAACTTCTATTTGCTATTTATGGCCTGTAGGCCTCATTGACCTTAGCTCATACAACTTGTTTTTGTGTAAAAAAAGCATAATGTATGGATTATTTTGACTATAACAAATACTCAGATGAAACATATTGTGCTATTTATTACATAAACTGGTTGTAGATTAGTTTCTGGATCTGTACACACCAGCCAAAATCAAGAGACCCACGTATGCTTGGATGTTTTTCCGGACTACCTCCTTCCTGTTGTCTTTGTTTACGCGTCTTCCCTCCAGATAGGGCATGTTTATCACTATAGTCTCCATTGACTGTGAGGAACAGTTTGAAGCAGGATGTTATATCACCAACCCGGGATATGGCGTATCCCATTGGCTCTGGGGTCATCCTGATAACATTTTCAGCTGACAGCCGACCTCTCCTCTCAGGTGGGAATGAAGACCAGGACAAATTCCCATTCTTTGACCAGAATGTAACAACAACCTCAGCAGGGCCCTCTTCCTCATCACTGGAATGTTCCACATCGGTCTTCTCTTGGTCTAGATCATATTCTGTGTTGTCTTCAACTTCTGACACTTTCTCCTCTAATGCATCTTCACTGTCAGTTTCCTGGCCTCTCTCTCCCTCCTCACCAGTGTCATGATCAAAGATATGATCAAGAGCCTCACAAACAGTATATCGTTTGGTCATTGTGCTGCCACAGAATGAATTGTGAGCAAGGTCTCAAAAAAGATTTATGTACCAGAGCTGTGAAGAAAGTTCTATATATTATTGAAACAATGTTGTGATTGTTTGTGAGAATTCCAACAGATGTGGTTCCCGTGGGGGAAAGATTCTATTGGGGAAAGGTTCCCGTGGGGGTTGCCATGGAAGCCAAGAAGGGGAGTGAGGGGTGTGTGTGTGTGTGTGTGTGTGTGTGTGTGTGTGTGTGTGTGTGTGTGCTCAATCACACACACATGTGGGGATCTGGGAAAGGAAGTGTGTCCATCTGATGAATGGACATTTACATTTTACATTTTAGTCATTTAGCAGACGCTCTTATCCAGAGCGACTTACAATAGTGAATGCATACATTTCATACAATTTCATACATATCATACATTTTTTTTTTTCTGTGCTGGCCCCCCATGGGAATCGAACCCACAACCCTGGTGTTGCAAAAACCACGCTCTACCAACTGAGCTACAGGGAAGGCTGTGCATGTGCCTGAACTACATTTTATACACTAATTGTAGTCTCACCCATTCACCGATCAGTTTCGGCCTCCTGCACTCATTCGCCCAGTTCAGTCATATCAGTTTTGACATTTTTCACATCATCAGATATTTTTTTCTTCAACTGCTTGGACAGTTTCTCATTGCCAGTGCGAATTTCTGTTAGTAGTGTCTCTAAACTAATTTTAGTCGAGTCGACAGGTTCTTGGTTGCGTTGTTTTGCTGGTCTCTATTTCTCAATCTAGTATTTGCCATAACATGCAGTTTCCAACATTTCAGTTATTTCTTAACTTTAGAGTCAAATTCTTTCCTATTTAAGAGGCATATTTCAGTAAAGAAAGGGAATGCCAAACTGATTACCTCACGGTGGCCATACCGAAAATATGTATTTTTTAAAACACATATTCTAAGCATAGATAGATTCTAACTCGAGTTTGTGGAAAAGAGAGCAAAAATGGACAATTAAAAATAGCACATCAAATGATTTTGAGTTCGACATCAACACCACTAGTCTGCAATTATATCTTGTTTCATGGCAAACTGACCAGCAATTTGTCAAATGCTCGTTTCTCATCACAGTATTTTAACATTTAATTCGACTTCACAGTCTGTCTCGTTTGACCTCTTCAAGGTGATAATATCATACAATTATAAATTTGAACCAACATGATGTCACATGACTTAATCCTCAGCAGTAATTAATATTCAGCCGCTGTCGGGGCCCTGATGACTTCACGTCTGATAGCAGCAGCTCCACTCATTTGTTTCAACAGTATTAGTCTGTAATATAATATACTCTATAGCCATGAAGAGACGCAGAGAGATTAGCCATGTCACTGTGAACACCATTTTCTATACAAAGGGAAAAATGTGACTTATTTGAAATAATTTAAAAGCTATTTTTTATGTGTTTAATGTGGATGTGGCCACTAAGTGCTGTCCTAGTGAGCGTGGCAACGTGAACCTGCCTCAGCACTGACAGAATATATTATGATTTTCCAGCAAAAGTACACTCCGAACTCTACAGTCCCACTGGGTCTGTCATAATGTGTGACATTAAAAAACACGAGCTGGCGCACACCCAGAGAAAATGATTTTATGTAGAGGTGCTGACTAACGGCAAATAAACTTTAAATGCTAAAAATAAAGACTCCCAGTAATGTATAGGGTAAATCACCAACGTTTCGGCATCACTGTGCCTTCTTGCCCTGAAGAACTCTCTTTATTTGTATAGTTTATAATGTGTGACATTAAAATGGAAAACGCTCCTATAGAGGAACTGACAGTCAGGCCTTGTGTGGCTCTATTATAGCATATAGCGTAAACGGAACAGGGTGTTCACACTAAGATACATTATACCAGCAGGTACAGTAGTAGGTTAGCATTGTGAACAGCTCCTGGAGACGGGAAAGGACAGAATCATTATTCACAGAAAGAGTCACAGAACACTGTCGAGAGTGAAAGGGGGGGAGGCTGAGACGAAGAGACAGAGAGCAGGAGAGAGACAGCGAGGGGGGTAGAGACAGAGAGCAGGAGAGAGACAGCGAGGGGGGTAGAGACAGAGTGAGAGAGAGACAGAGTGAGAGTGAGACAGAGTGAGAGAGAGACAGAGTGAGAGAGAGAGAGAGTGAGAGAGAGAGAGAGAGAGAGAGAGAGAGAGAGAGAGAGAGAGAGAGAGAGAGAGAGAGAGACAGCGAGGGGGGTAGAGACAGAGTGAGAGAGTGAGACAGAGTGAGAGAGTGAGACAGAGTGAGAGTGAGAGTGAGAGAGAGAGAGAGAGTGAGACAGAGACAGAGAGAGAGAGACAGAGAGAGAGAGACAGAGAGAGAGACAGAGAGAGAGACAGAGAGAGAGACAGAGACAGAGACAGAGACAGAGACAGAGACAGAGAGACAGAGAGACAGAGAGAGAGAGAGAGAGAGAGAGAGAGAGAGAGAGAGAGAGAGAGACAGCGAGGGAGTGAGACAGAGTGAGAGAGTGAGACAGAGTGAGAGAGTGAGACAGAGTGAGAGTGAGAGTGAGAGAGTGAGACAGAGTGAGAGTGAGAGTGAGAGAGAGAGAGAGAGTGAGACAGAGACAGAGACAGAGACAGAACAGAGACAGAGACAGAGACAGAGACAGAGACAGAGACAGAGACACAGAGAGAGACAGAGAGACAGAGAGAGAGAGAGAGAGAGAGAGAGAGAGAGAGAGAGAGAGAGAGAGAGAGAGAGAGAGAGAGAGACAGACAGACAGACAGACAGACAGACAGACAGACAGACAGACAGACAGACAGACAGACAGACAGACAGACAGACAGACAGACAGACAGACAGACAGACAGACAGACAGACAGACAGACAGACAGACAGACAGACAGGCAATGGGAGTAGGGTGTTCCAGTATAATGATATAATAGCAGACTGTATAATTGGTTGCCTGACAGTCAGAACACACAGCTGGTCTCCTCAATGGTCACAAGAAGAAAATGTGTTGTGTGTGTGTGTGTTGGGGGGGTAGACAGACACAAATACACACACAAACCTCCCTGCTAACAGCCAGGTGTGTCCTCTTTCTGAAAAAGCCACCATGGTGACAGCCATGTGTTTAGCATGTAGGACGGCCACAGAGAGACTGCTAGGTTATCAGCACATGATTGTTTATTTCCCTTTTGTTTCTTGTATATTCTACTTGCTTTGGCAATGTAAACATACAGTATGTTTCCCATGCCAATAAAGCCCTTTGATTTGAATTGAGAGAGCGAGAGAATGAGAGAGAATGAGAGAGAATGAGAGAGAGAGAGAAAGAAAGAAAGAAAGAAAGAAAGAAAGAAAGAAAGAAAGAAAGAAAGAAAGAAAGAAAGAGGGCTCTGTTCACAAACACAAACAGACCCCACAGAGCCCCAGGACAGCAACACCTTTAGACCCAACCAAATTACGAGAAAGCCAAAAAATTACTACTTGACACACTGGAAAGAATCAACCATAAAATGGAGAAAACTGGAATGCTATCTGGCCCTAAACAGAGAGAACACAGTGGCAGAATACCTGACCACTGTGACTGACCCAAAATTAAGGAAATCCTTGACTATGTACAGACTCAGTGAGAATAGCCTTGCTATTGAGAAAGGCCGACCATAGGCAGAGAAAGAGAGAAGACAGGCTATGTGCACACTTATTATCTATTCCACTTGTTTTGGCAATGTAAACTTAAGTTTCCCATGCCAATAAAAATATTTCAAATCAAATAAAGCAGCGCAGTTCAAGAAAGTAAACAATTATAAAAAGTAACAGTAAAATAACAATAACGAGGCTATATACAGGGGGTACCGGTACCGAGTCAATATGCTGGGGTATAGGTTAGTCCAGGTAATTTGTACATGTAGGTTGGGGTGAGGTGACTGTGCATAGATAATAAACAGCGAGTAGCAGCAGTGTACAAACCAAATTGGGGGGGGGGGGGGTCAATGTTAATAGTCTGGTGGCCATTTGATGAATTGTTCAGCTGTCTTATTGCTTGGGGGTAGAAGCTGTTAAGGAGCCTTTTGGACCTAGACTTGGCGCTTTGGTACCGCTTGCCGTGCTGTAGCAGAGAAAACAGTCTATAACTTGAGTGACTGGAGTCTCTGACAATTCTTTGGGCTTTCCTCTGACACCGCCTGATGTATAGGTCCTGGATGGCATTTGAATTTAATTGAAATAAAAGAGAGGGAGGCAGGTGCAGAGAGTTTATTATCTATTTCACTTGCTTTGGCAAATGTAAACATATGTTTCCCATGCCAATATAAAGCCTTTGAATAGAATAGGAGAGGGAGAGAGAGAGAGAGAGAGAGAGAGAGAGAGAGAAAGAGAGAGAGAAAGAAGGGCAGTCTGTGTTTAATCTCTCCATAGACACACTCACTTTCTCTCTCCACCTCTCTACAGATGTAGTATCTTAATTTGATCAACCTGTTGCAGGATAACTTTTTAGTGTATTTGAGGTTTAAAAAGGCTTCTAAAGTTTGTAATTTCCAATTGTCTGACTTGATTTTCCCTTACAAAAAATGAAATTAATAATAATCCACATTTCCTTTTGCTGCAGGATTATTTTCCTGCTGTAGTATACTGGCCACACAGACACACATCACAATACATGAGGGGAAACCGAAAGATCAGGCAGGCATTTACATTCCATCCATATTCAGTGTGAACATGCTTCTGTGTGTGTGTGTGTGTGTGTGTGTGTGTGTGTGTGTGTGTGTGTGTGTGTGTGTGTGTGTGTGTGTGTGTGTGTGTGTGTGTGTGTGTGTGTGTGTGTTATTTATGAAGAGCACAACTAATACAGACACTACACTAGGGCTGTCCCCGAAAAAAATATATATATTTGGTCGACCGAAAGTCGTCTCTTCTTTAGACCAATCAAGATTTTTAAACATGTATTTTTCCATATATAGACACACCCAATGTGTTTTAATAAAATCAACTATATGCATTGAACTTGTCTGATGCTTAAACCTTATGATTTGATGAAATAAGACAAATGTCTCAAGAGGGCGCCAGAGATCTAGATAAACAGAAGAAAAAGAACATAACCTGACCCAACTATTTTCCTCCCGCTCCTGTTGGCATTCGCAGATTCTGCCATTACTCTCCTGACGGCAACCTTTCTGTGCAAATGTTCGTGAAATAGTTTAATTTATAACAACTTCTTCATATCTCAAAATCATTGTCATTTGGTTAATCAAAATTATATCCAAATCTAAATGAAAATTATACTAACCTAAAAAGTAACTTCTATTGCCAAATATTTAAAAAATAACCTAGATAAAGCCAACAAATAAAAATATTGCAGCCTGAAGGTAGAAGATAACCTGATAAAAATAAATATCCTATAAATCATGGCTACACATGGCCTGTCTGCAACGAACTTGAAACGTATCAACTATTAACTTGGGACCACTCAGAAGCTTGCACTAGCAAACTTGAAACATTGTATAAAATATTCTGGGCCCTCAGGTTCCTGTGCCAGTGATCTCGGGACAGACACAGTTGTAGGCTAGATGCATAAGGGATAAGATGCAGTGCTTGACTTGGGCAGGAGCTCACCGGAGCTGTGTACCGGCATCTCAAATGTTCTACTGCTTGAGCTCCTGTTCTTCTTATAAAATATTCATTCAAAAGTATTGTGGAGCTCCTGCACCTGAATATAAACAGTACCAGCCCCCAAAATGAGTACCGGAACCTATTTCAGTCCAAGTCAAGCACTGATAAGAAGTAACAGGTAGGCCTATTTTATGATTGGATCAGAGCATGACATTTTTACCTTTCATGCTGAGTGGTTATCAAAAGGGAGAGAGCTAGAAAGATTTTTCAAATACATTGAGGAACTATTGTAAATCTCAATGGATGTAAAAACAGACTTTGTTTGCTTTTTGAGGTGAAGAAAAGAGGTCATTAGTGGTGGTGCATAAAGCCAATCAGAAATACTCTCAGATCCCCAAATGGGCACATTTATATGCCTACATTTTCTAGCAGGACAGGCAGGCCTACTTCTATGCGTGCGGGTCTTTACTCAACATTAACAGGAGCGCTCCAAACAAAAAACAATGACTAAATTGACAAAACTCGTACATGGAATGAAATAAACCAAAACTTTTGCACTCTGCAAACAATGTGTCCACTCCGACAATGATAACGGGAAGACTGGAATAATAATATTGAATGCATTAAAATAAATTGTCGTAACCAAAGTAACAAACGTTGTAGATCAGAAATGATAGAAATGAATGGTTAATGAATGGTAAATATACTACTGGTGATATATGTAATGGGGAAATGATAGACACTAACAATCAAACGCAAACAATTCACACAATGAAGTTATGAAATCATGAATGTGCGCAAATTGGCGGGACAGAGCGCATTCTGGAGAAAGAAGTGCATCTGTGCGCATGGTCAATCCGACGTCTGCATTGGCGGTGCAGTATTTACGGTGATACGACCTCAGCAGAAGTCAGGGCATTCATACTTCTTGCTTTTGTGGAGCAGTGCAGAGCTGTTGTCAAGGAAATTAGTTTGTGTTTATACAGGATGTACCGCTCCCCGCAACCAATCATGTCAATGCAGAGCCCTCTGCATTGTCACAACATTTGGGAGGCTCATGGCGATGCGGTACGGAGCGCGATTTGGCCCTGCATGCATCATACCCTCCATATGGAGCCTTCACCACATTTAATCTAGGCCTCCGCAATGGATTAGTTCACTGAGATGGGCGCAAATATATATACATTACCGTTCAAAAGTTTGGGGTCAATTAGAAATGTCCTTGTTTTTGAAAGAAAAGCACATTTTTTGTCCATTAAAATAACAACAAATTTATCAGAAATACTGTGTAGACACTGTTACTGTTGTAATGACTATTGTAGCTGGAAACGGCAGATTTGTTATGGAATATCTACATAGGCGTACAGAGGGCCATTATCAGCAACCATCACTCCTGTGTTCCAATGGCACGTTGTGTTAGCTATTCCAAGTTTATCATTTTAAAAGGATAATTGATCATTAGAAAACCCTTCTGCAATTATGTTAGCACAGCTGAAAACTGTTGTGCTGATTAAATAAGTAATACAACTGTCCTTCTTTAGACTAGTTGAGTATCTGGAGCATCAGCATTTGTGGGTTCGATTACAGGCTCAAAATGGCCAGAAACAAAAAAACTTTCTTCTGAAACTCGTCAGGCTATTGTTGTTCTGAGAAATAAAGGCTATTCCATGTGATCACGTACAACGCTATGTACTACTCCCTTCACAGAGCAGCGCAAACTGGCTCTAAGCAGAATAGAAAGAGGAGTGGGAGGCCCCGGTGCACAACTGAGCAAGAGGACAAGTACATTAGAGTGTCTAGTTTGAGAAACAGACGCCTCATAAGTTCTCAACTGGCAGCTTCATTAAACAGTACCCGCAAAACACCTGCCAGTCTCAACGTCAACAGTGAAGAGGCGACTCTGGGATGCTGGCCTTCTAGGCAGAGTTCCTCTGTCCAGTGTCTGTGTTCTTTTGCCCATCTTAATCTCTTCTTTTTATTGGCCAGTCTGAGATATGGCTTTTTCTTTGCAACTCTGCCTCAAAAAAGGACATTTCCAAGTGACCCCAAACTTTTGAACGGTAGTGTATATATATTTGTTACTGCTGAACTAAAACAATCTTGGTCGACCAACAGCCTAACGACCAAACAATCGACCAGTCGACGAATTGGGGTCAGCCATACACACACACACACACACACACACACACACACACACACACACACACACACACACACACACACACACACACACACACACACACACACACACACTTCACACTACACACTCACGACTGTAGTGTCACAACTTGCACTGAGATGCAGTGCCTTAGACCGCTGCGCCACTCAGGAGCCCAAAATGTTTTACTTAATAAGTGTTATGTAAAAAATAGATAAGTACAAAATAAAAATAATTCATAATTAAAGAGCAGCAGTAAAATAACAGTAGCGAGGCTATATACAGGGGGTACCGGTACAGAGTCAATGTGCGGGGGCACCGGTTAGTTGAGGTAATTGAGGTAATATGTACATGTAGGTAGAGTTAAAGTGACTATGCATAGATAATAAACAGAGAGCAGCAGCAGAGTAAAAAGGGGGGGGGGGGCAATGCAAATAGTCTGGGTAGCCATTTGATTAGCTGTTCAGGAGTCTTATGGCTTGGGGGTAGAAGCTGTTAAGAAGCCTTTTGGACCTAGACTTGGCGCTCCGGTTCCTCTTGCCGTGTGGTAGCAGAGAGAACAGTCTATGACTAGGGTGGCTGGAGTCTTTGACAATTTTTAGGGCCTTCCTCTGACATCGCCTGGTATAGAGGTCCTGGATGGCAGGCAGCTTAGCCCCAGTGATGTACTGGGCCGTACACACTACCCTCTGTAGCGCCTTACGGTCAGATGCTGAGCATTTTCCATACCAGGCAGTGATGCAACCAGTCAGGATGCTCTAGATGGTGCAGCTGTAGAACTTTTTGAGGATCTGGGGACCCACACACACAAACTACACACGACACACGACACACACACTACATACTATACAGACCCACACACTACACACCACACAGACCCACACACTACACACAAACCTGCTGACAGCATGTACATCATATGTACATGGTTAAGCTCATATCTCCATGATGTTAACTTCTTGGTGACAGGGGGCAGTATTCGGAAATTCAGATGAATAACGTACCCAAATTAAACTGCCTGCTACTCGGGCCCAGAAGGTAGGATATGCATATTAACCTGAGAAAAAAATCCAACCAGGAAGTGGGTTGTAGTTTTTCAACTGATTGTCTTTCCAAACTACAGTGTCTGTGGGGTCATTTTGCACTTCCTAAGGCTTCCACTATATGTCAACAGTCTTTAGAACCTTGTTTCGTGCTTCTACTGTTACTGGGGAGAGAATAAGAGCTGTCTCAAGCCTGGGACCAACGAGTTGTTTACTGCGTGCTAACGCAGGTGCGCCGCTCCTTCTTTTTCCTCTGTAATGAATACGCTATTGTCCGGTTGGAATATTATCGAAGATTGATGTTAAAAAGACCCTAAGGATTGATTATAAACACCGTTTGACATGTTTCTAGGAACGGTAATGGAACTATTTGACTTTTCGTCCTGGGTTTTGCGCTCATGCATTATGCCTTTGGATTAGTGATCTGAACGCGTGAACAAAACGGGGGTATTTGGACATAAATATGGAGTTTATCGAACAAAACGAACATTTCTTGTGGAAGTGGGAGTCCTGGGAGTGCATTCCGACGAAGATCAGCAAAGGTAAGTGAAGATTTATAATACTATTTCTGAGTTTTGTTGACTCCAGAACTTGGCGGGTAACTGTATAGCTTGCTTTGATGGCTGAGCTCTGTACTCAGAATATTGAACAATGTGCTTTCGCCGTAAAGATATTTTGAAATCTGACACAGCGGTTGCATTAAGGAGAAGTGTATCTATAATTCTTTCAATAACTGTTGTAAATTTTATCAACGTTTGTGATGAGTATTTTTGTAAATTGATGTGCTCATTCACCGGGAGTTTTGGAGGCAATACATTTTCTGAACATCACGCGCCAATGTAAAATGGGGTTTATGGATATAAATAATAACTTTATCGAACAAAACATACATGTATTGTGTAACATTCAGTCCTGGGAGTGTCATCTGATGAAGATCATCAAAGGTTAGTGATTAATTTTAGCTGTATTTCTGATTTTTGTGACGCCTCTCCTTGCTTGGAAAATGGCTGTGTGGTTTTTCTTGTTTAGGCGCTGTCCTAACATAATGTAATGTTATGCTTTCGCCGTAAAGCCTTTTTTAAATCGGACAATGTGGTTGGCTTAATGAGAAGATTATCTTTAAAATGGGATATAATAGTTGTATGTTTGAGAAATGTGAATTATGTGTAGCTGTGTGGGAGAACAGATGGAGAGATGGAGAGAGGTTTATACATGCTGAGTTACTAAGTCAGGTTGTCAAACAATTATGATGTGGACATGGAAGGACTTTGCATGTATTTTACAATATACCCCCCCAATCTCATTACTTTCTGAATGCAGATTTAGCAATAGGAAAGGCTTTTCAAAATGTACAACTTATCTTGTCTTTGACCTATAGGCTACATATGAGAAAATACAAATCTCATACGAATATTTGTTTTTTTACAAATGTACAATGATTTGGCAAAGTCTTTGTGACAACCCGTGATCCAAGGTGAATCAACATTCTATCAGTCAAAGCATTGTTCAAGGCCCAGAAATATCTCCCTATTCAATCTCCCTATTCAATCTCCCTATTCAATCTCCCTATTCAATGATTCTCAAAGGAATGTGTTCCATGAAAGAATACCGTTTTATCCTGGAGGCAAGGGAACTTTTTACTTTTAATTGAATGTGAGGGGAGAGAACTCAGAGATATTTTGACACAAACATACACAGAGACTTCCATTTCCCAGGCCATTGATTTATTTATTTTTGTATTTTAACCCCCCCTCCTTTTTTCTCCCCAATTTCGATCTTGTCTCATCGCTGCAACTCTCGTGAGGCAAAGGTCTAGTCATGCGTCCTCCGAAACATGACCCGCCAAACTGCGCTTCTTAACACCCGCGGAAGCCAGCTGCACTTATGTGTCTGAGGAAACACTGTTCACCTGACCACTAGGAGTCACTAGAGCATGATGAGCCAAGTAAAGCCAATTGTGCGCCGCCTATGGGACTCTTGATCACGGCCGGTTGTGATCGAACCCGGGTCTGTAGTGACGCCTCTAGCACTGAGAAGTAGTGCCATAGACCGCTGCGCCACTCGGGAGGCCTAGGGCATTGATTTTTAAGTGCAACTCCTATCTCTCTCTCTCTCTCAAACACAAAGACTAAGTTGTGTAACTGTACAGGCGCACACAAACTGCAAACTCACACACACAATGATCTCTTTCCGGTGTCTTTTTGCAATAACTTATCTAGATAGAAGGTACCCTGTTTACACTGTACATGTTAGTCATTTAGCAGACTCTCTTATCCAGAGATCCAAAAGGCTTCTCTAGATCCAAAAGACTTCTTAACAGCTTCTACCCCCAAGACATAAGACTCCTGAACAGCTAATCAAAGGGCTACCCAGACCCCTCTTTTACGCTGCTGCTACTCTCTGTTTATTATCTATGCATAGCCACTTTAACTCTACCTACATGAACATATTACCTCAATTACCTCGACTAACCGGTGCCCCAGCACACTGAATCTGTACCAGTACTCCCTGTATATAGCCTCCACATTGACTCTGTACCAGTACCCCCTGTATATAGTCTCCACACTGAATCTGTACCAGTACCCCCTGTATATGGCCTCGCTACTGTTATTTTACTGCTGCTGTTTAGTTATTTGTTACTTTTATTTTTTACTTAACACTTACTTTTCTTAACTTCTTAAAGCATTGTTGGTTAAGGGCTTGTAAGTACGCATGTCACTGTAAGGTCAACACCTGTTGTTATGTGACAAATATGATTTGATTTGAATTTGATACAGGGGAAAAGCATCAAGTACGAGTGCTAGTTCACAAAAGGCTTTTTTTTTTGCATGTGTTCGTTTGCATGAGTGATTGCAGTGGTTTTAATGTCTTATTCAATGCTGTCTACTTGGCCCGCAGTTCACCTCTCATCACCTATATAACGTCTCGACATGTACTTCCTGATTCCTCCTCTACACATTAAATATTGACTTCTAACACATTGACTGTCCTGAACCAACGGCATAGGACTGGAATACTGATGGAATACTGATATCTGTTCCAGCAGCAGGTTTACAGCAAATAATTCATAGTGCACAGTGTACGTTTGTGTGTTCCAAGTACAGATCAGTGTGTTTAAGTCTCAGATGCTGATATGGAGGCACACACACAGTGAGAGACGGGCACTCAGACCTACAGTACCTGTTCTTTGACAGAGGCCAGGATAGCGGAGGTGGTCTCTGTCCCGTCTGATCCGTCTCCATTAGATGACGGTAGACCTGGACTCAGCAGACTGGCTCCCTGCTCTGACGGCTGGTCAGGCACCGGCATACCTCCTAGAGACAACATCAATATCACGTTATATAACATACACACATCACATAGCATACCTCCTACAGACAACATCAATATCACGTTATATAACATACACACATCACATAGCATACACACATCACATAGCATACCTCCTACAGACAACATCAATATCACGTTATATAACATACACACGTCACATAGCATACCTCCTATAGAGAACATCAATATCACGTTATGTAACATACACACATCACATAGCATACCTCCTATAGAGAACATCAATATCACGTAATATAATATACAATCATCCTTACTAATACTCACAGTATACCTCCTAGACAACATCATGACTAATACTCATAGTATACCTCCTAGACAACAACAACATCGTGACTAATACTCATAGTATACCTCCTGTAAATAACACCACCACCATCATCCTTACTAATACTCATAGTATACCTCCTGTAAACAACAACACCATCATGACTAATACTCATAGTATACCTCCTGTAAACAACAACAACACCATCATCCTTACTAATACTCATAGTATACCTCCTGTAAACAACACCAACACCATCATGACTAATACTCATAGTATACCTCCTGTAAATAACATCACCATCATGACTAATACTCATAGTATACCTCCTGTAAATAACATCACCATCATGACTAATACTCATAGTATACCTCCTGTAAAGAACAACACCATCATGACTAATACTCATAGTATACCTCCTGTAAATAACATCACCATCATGACTAATACTCATAGTATACCTCCTGTAAACAACAACACCATCATGACTAATACTCATAGTATACCTCCTGTAAATAACATCACCACCATCATCCTTACTAATACTCATACTATGCCTCCTATAGACAACAACATCAGCATTACTTAAACTCATAGTACAGCATATCTTCTAAAGAACAACAATTATATCATAATTACTATTCAAATATCACATAATAAGAACTTGAGTGAAAAACCTCTTTATTACCAAACGTCAACACATTAGGATCTTTCAGCCTTCATGTAAAGTAGACACGAGTATTTAATTTGGGATTGAGTAAATAGCAGGCTTATTATGAGAGTTACGGGAGTGAAATTCAATCCTTTCAGATTATACTGGATTTTCCACAGTGTTGCTGGAGCTCCCTCTCTCACACTTCAGAGTGTTAACTGGCTTAGATAAACTACAGAGTGAGCAGTCTCTCAGCCTATCCTGAGGTCCGAAGAAGGGAGGTAGGGAGGGACTGGGAGAGTGGGAGAGAGAACTCACTGTTGCTAACAGTGTCTCGCTTTTGAACGTCCCCAGGAGCTCTGAGAGTGCTTACTGCTAATCTGCAGGCTGGCACCGGCATGTTCAAGAGGTAAAACTGGTACTGTGGAGATATTTTAAGAGGTACCTGGGTGTGCGTTTCTCTCTCTCCACTGTCTCTCTCATCCTTCAACATGTTTAACCTTCAGCAGTGTAACTGGCTCCACCATGGCAGCCAAATCACTATGGCAGCCAAATCACATCACTGTGGAAACTGTTTCCAGGCAGTACTAGCTTTAGAACAGAAAGGGAATCCCTGTTAAAGTGGTTCCTTTCTCTGTCCTGTTACTGAGCCAGAGAGAGACATGGACAGGGGCCTACCAACAGGCTGTAACGGCTGTCTGTGGAAGTAGACCAAGGTGCAGCAGAGGATGTATTCATCATTAGAATTTTAATTAAAAAACAAGAGAACACTACAAAAATGAACAAAAACGACAGCAAACAGTCCTGTTAGGAAAATACTCAAAACAGAAACAATTACCCACAAAACCCAAAGGAAAAACATGCTCCTTATGTGTGACTCCCAATCAGCAACAACGAGCTTCAGCTGTGCCTGATTGGGAGCCACACACAGCCCAAAACAAAGAAATACAAAAACATAGAAAAAGGAACATAGAACGCCCACCCAATGTAACACCCTGGCCTAACCAAAATAAAGAACAAAAAACCCCTCTCTATGGCCAGGGCGTTACACAGACACACACAAGGCAATAACAAACACAAATGTTAGACATTATATTGCTGATGTCACAAACACAAATGGCAGACATTACAGTGCATGCGGAAAGTATTCAGACACCTTAACTTTTTCCACATTTTGTTATGTTACAGCCTTATTCTAAAATGTCTTAAATCGTTTTTTTCCCCTCATCAATCTTATCACAATACACCATAATGACAAAGCAAAAGTAGGTTTTTAGAAATTATTGCAAATGTATTAAAACTGAAAAATGGAAATATCACATTTACATAAGTATTTAGACCCAATATTCAGTACTTTGTTGAAGCACCTTTGGCAGCGATTTCAGCCTCGAGTCTTCTTGGGTATGATGCTACAAGCTTGGCACACCTGTATTTGGGGAGTTTCTCCCATTCTTCTCTGCAGATCCTCTCAAGCTCTGTCAGGTTGGATGGGGAGCGTCGCTGCACAGCTATTTTCAGGTCTCTCCAGAAATGTTTGATGAGGTTCAAGTCCGGGCACTGGCTGGGCCACTCAAGGACATTCAGAGACTTGTCCCGAAGCCACTCCTGCATTGTCTTGGCTATGTGCTTAGGGTCGTTGTCCTGTTGGAAGGTGAACCTTCGCCCCAGTCTGAGATCCTGAGCGATCTGGAGCAGGTTCTCATCAAGGATCTCTCTGTACATTGCTCCATTCATCTTTCCCTCATCCCTGACTAGTCTCCATGTCCCTGCCGCTGGAAACCATCCTCACAGCATGATTCTGCCATGCTCCACCGTAGGGATGGTTTCAGGTTTCCTCCAGACGTGACGCTTGGCATTCAGGCCAAAAAGTTCAATCTTGGTTTCATCACACCTGCGAATCTTGTTTCTCATGGTCTGAGAGCCCTTCAGGTGCCTTTCGGCAAATTCCAAGAGGGCTGTCACGTGCCTTTTACTGAGGAGTGTCTTCCATCTGGCCACTCTACTATAATAGCCTGATTGGTAGAATACTGCAGAGATGGTTGCCCTTCTGGAAGATTCTTCCATCTCCACAGAGGAACTGGAGCTCTGTCAGTGACCATGGGGTTCTTGGTCACCTCCCTGACCAAGGCCCTTCTCCCCGATTGCTCAGTTTGGCCGGGTGGCAAGCTCAAGGAAGAGTCTTGGTGGTTCCAAACTTCTTCCATTTAAGAATGATGGAGGCCACTGTGTTCTTGGGGACCTTCAATGCTGCAAAAATGTCTCGCTACCCTTCCCCAGATCTGTGCCTCGACACAATTCTGTCTCGGAGCTCTACAGACCATTCCTTCGACCTCATGGCTTGGTTTTTGCTCTGACATGCACTGTCAACTGTGGGACCTCATCTAGACAGGTGTGTGCCTTTCCCAATCATGTCCAATCAATTGAATTTACCACAGGTGGACTCCAATCAAGTTGTAGAAACAACTCAAGGATGATCAATGGAAACAGGATGCACCTGAGCTCAATATCAAGTATCATAGCAAAATCTCTGAATACTTACGTAAATAAGGTATTTCTGCTTTACTTTTTTTTAAATGTAAATGAAAACCTGTTTTTGCTTTGTCATTACAGGGTATAGTGTGTAGATTGATAAAGGATTTTTTTTAAAATCAATTTTAGAATAGGACTGTAAGGTAACAACATTTTGAAAAAGTCAAGGGATCTGAATACTTCCCAAACACACTGTACATCGCTGATGTCGCAAACACAAATGGAAGACATAAAGCTGATGTCACAAACACAAATGGAAGACATAAAGCTGATGTCACAAACACAAATGGCAGACATTATGTTGCTGATGTCACACAAATAGCAGACATTATTTTGCTGATGTCACACACACACACACACACACCCACACACACACACACACACACACACACACACACACACACACACACACACACACACACACACACACAAATGGCAGACATTATGTTGCTGATGTCACACACAAACGGCAGACATTTTATTGCTGATGACACACACACACACACACACACACACACACAAATGGCAGACATTGTATTGCTGATGTCACACACACAAATGGCAGACATTTTATTGCTGATGTCACACACACACACACACACACACACACACACACACACACACACACACAAACACACAGACACACACAAATGGCAGACATTATATTGCTGATGTCACACACACTAATTGCAAAAATGATATTGCAGATGTCAAACCCAAATGGCAGACATTACATTGCTGATGTCACACACAAATATCAGACATTGTATTTCTGATGTCACACTGTGGTGGATGAATCAGAATTAGTTGGGTAACATAGATAATTAAGATGTTTTATTAGTATAATATGCTTATGTGAGATACTTGTCATTAGAAAGTGTCCTTTGGACTCTGGTGTCTTTCAGTTGCACGTTTCCCTTAGCTGGGGCTCAGTCACTTGGGGCCCAGAGAGGGGAGAGGTCAGACTTGTCTTTTATATGTGAATGTGTCTTTACCTATTCTTAAACCATGTGAAGGGATGGCGTGATTAATTGGGAACCAATTATTTGTCTCCACAATGTCTGTGCGCAAGTCACTCCCCTCAGTGAGCTTGTCCAGGAGTGGGAACAAGAGGTGTCTTACTGAGGATGGGCCTCTATGAGATAGCACTGACAGAGGAGAGTTATGATGTATTTTGATAAGAACGCCTAAAAAGCATTCCAGACGACATGAGCTAATGGTTTTGTACTATACCGTACCAGGGAGGGACGGTTCTAGGAAGACCAGACACTCGTCTATATAAACTGAACGATAATTTATAGCGAATGCTACCTGGCTGTAAATACTCTTCACTAAAGTAAACAGTCTTTCTTTGTGAACCGTTCCTAAATGTCTGTGGTTTGTCATGTCAAAGGGGGGTGGATATTTGCTATAAAATATCTCAGTAGCCATTGTGTTGGGACCTTCCTTTTTCAATGGTTCATTCGAGAGAGTGCATTATTGAAGGTCAAGTGCTTTTGCAAAAGTATCTTAATTATTAAAGATGTAGTTTAATTCAGACCGGTGTGTTTGTAACTCTCATTTGGTAATGCAGAAATTAGCCACCACAAAACACAAATGGCAGACATATTGCTGATGTAACACACACAAATGTCAGATTTATGTTGCTGATGTCACACACAAATGGAAGACATATTTCTGATGTCACAAACACACACACACACAAATGGCAGAAATTATATTGTATTGCTGTTGTCACACAAACAAATGGCAGACATTATATTGCTGATGTCACACACACGGCAGACATTATATTGCTGATGTCACACACACGGCAGACATTATATTGCTGATGTCACACACTAATGGCAGACATTATATTGCTGATGTCACACACTAATGGCAGACATTATATTGCTGATGTCACACACACGGCAGACATTTTATTGCTGATGTCACACACTAATGGCAGACATTATATTGCTGATGTCACACACACGGCAGACATTATATTGCTGATGTCACACACTAATGGCAGACATTATATTGCTGATGTCACACACTAATGGCAGACATTATATTGCTGATGTCACACACTAATGGCAGACATTATATTGCTGATGTCACACACTAATGGCAGACAAAAAAACGTAATAACATTTTGAAAAAGTCAAGGGACCTGAAAACTTCCCGAACACACTGTACATCGCTGATGTCGCAAACACAAATGGAAGACAAAGCTGATGTCACAAACACAAATGGAAGACATCAGCTGATGTCACAAACACAAATGGCAGCCATTATATTTTTATTTCACCTTTATTTAACCAGGTAAGCTAGTTAAGAACAAGTTCTCATTTACAACTGCGACCTGGCCAAGATAAAGCAAAGCAGTTCTACACATACCACAACACAGAGTTACACATGGAATAAACAAACATACAATCAATAATATTGTCACAAGATTCGTAGTGGAGAGAAGACCAAGGCGCAGCGGGAATGTGGATACTCATGTTTATTGATAAAAAACAAGTAAAGTATCCACTGGAAAACCAAAAAAACAATACTCACAACGGCAACAGTGTGGCAGGCTAAAACAAACGCAGTGCACACAAACAACTACCCACAATCCCAAAGAAAAACACACCCTTCTATATAGGACTCCCAATCAAAGGCAACTCAACACACCTGCCTTCAATTGGGAGTCCCATCCCCAACACAAACCCTTAACATACCAACAACCTGCCACATCCTGACCACAACTGATACAATACCTCCCTCTGCTGGTCAGGATGTGACAAATATAGTAGAAAAATCTATATATAGCATGTGCAAATGAGGTAGGATAAGAGAGGCAAGGCAGTAAATAGGCCATGGTGGCGAAGTAATTACAATATAGCAATTAAACACTGGAATGGTAGGGTGTGCAGAAGATGAATGTGCAAGTAGAGATACTGGGGTGCAAAGGAGCAAGATAAATAAATAAATACAGTATGGGGATGAGGTAGATTGGATGGGCTATTTACAGATGAGCTATGTACAGGTGCAGTGATCTGAGAGCTGTTCTGACAGCTGGTGCTTAAAGCTATTGAGGGAGGTAAGAGTCTCCAGCTTCAGGGATTTTTGCAGTTCGTTCCAGTCATTGGCAGCAGAGAACTGGAAGGAGAGACGACCAAAGGAGGAATTGGCTTTGGGGGTGAACAGTGAGATATACCTGCTGGAGCACGTGCTACGGGTGGGTGCTGCTATGGTGACCAGTGAGCTGAGATAAGGCGGGGCTTTACCTAGCAGAGACTTGTAGATGACCTGGAGCCAGAGATGTATACAGAGAAGAGAGTCGGCCCGAGAATAGAACATATTGCAGATGTCACACACACAAATGGCAGACATTATATTGCTGATTTAACAAAAACAAATGGCAGCCATTATATTGCTGATGTCACACACACACACACACACACACACACACACACACACACACACACACACACACACACACACACACACGGCAGACATTATATTGCTGATGTCTGATCTTAAATCAATGGGAAATATTGAGTCGGTCTGATGTAATGGTGCCAGTCTCTGTCACTGAATTGGACAGATGGACAGGAATATGGCACAGACACAAAAAGATAGAGAGAGAGAGAGAGAGAGACACAGACACTATAAAGAGAGAGGGAGAGAGGGAGAGAGAGAGACACAGACACTATAAAGAGAGAGGGAGAGAGGGAGAGAGAGAGAGAGACACAGACACTATAAAGAGAGAGGGAGAGAGAGAGACACAGACACTATAAAGAGAGAGGGAGAGAGGGAGAGAGAGAGAGAGAAAGATAGAAAGAGAGAAAGAGAGAAAGATAGAAAGAGAGAGTGAGTGAGTGAGTGAGTGAGTGAGTGAGTGAGTGAGTGAGAGAGAGAGGGAGACAGTTGTGGTGACTAGTTGAACACAACATTCTGTATCCTGTTAGTTGACATTGATTGGTGTCTAAACACACACACACACTCATCCTGACAGTGTGGGTTTAGATGTGTCACTATGTAAACAGGGGTGCCTGGCAGGCTCGTTTTAGTGATGGACTGCTTATCACTGCTTGGCAATTAACTAACGGCGAGACCGCACACACGCACACACACACACACACACACACGCACACACACACACACGCACACACACACACACGCACACACTCCCATCACAGTCTTTATTAACTCTGGAGTAAACATGAAGTGAGAAAACAAGTCCAGGACCCGGGACCAGATGATGGAGGGTTAAACTGTGATGTCATGAACGATACTGCCTGAAGGAGGATAGTTTGTTGAGTGTCACTAAAGGAATCAATAGGGAGGACAATCTATCAAAACAGAAAGAGAACCAGGAAAACACGGGGAACAGAGAGAGACTGAGAGACACTGACACTATAAAGAGAGAGAGAGAGAGAGAGAGAGATCGAAAGAGAGAGATCGAGAGAGAGAGACAGACAGAGACAGGCTATGTGCACAATGCCCACAAAATTAGGTGGAAACTGATCTGCACTTCCTAACCTCCTGCCAAATGTATGACCATATTAGAGACATATAGTTCCCTCAGATTACACAGATCCACAAAGAATTCATAAACTCTCATATCTACTGGGTAAAATACCACAGTGTGACATCACTACAGCAAGATTTGTGACCTGTAGCCACAAGAAAAGGGCAACCAGTGTAGAACAAACACCATTGTAAATACAACCCATATTTATGTTTATTTATTTTCCCTTTTGTACTTTAAGTATTTGCACATCATTACAAAATTGCATATATATATATATATATATATATATATATATATATATATATACATATACATAATAAGACATTTGAAATGTCTTTATTATTTTTGAACTTTGTAAGTGTAATGTTTACAGTTAATTTGTTGTTGTTTCTTATCTATTTCACTTGCTTTGATAATGTAAACATGTGTTTCCCATGCAAATAAAGTCCTTATATTGTATTTGAAATCCAATTAAATTGAATTGAGAGAGAGAGAGAGAGAGAGAGAGAGAGAAATGGCAATGAAGTCGCCCATCAATTTTCTGCCACAGTTACCATCTCATTTAACCATCATAGCAAGGCTTTACATTACAATATTTTGGAGAGACATTTGAAAGCCAAAAGCTTTTTAAATGTTATAATGCTTGACTTGTTTATGTATTTAAGCAGAAAAGAAATGATGAATTAATCTCATTTCCATGTGAAGAAACTCAACTTAACAGCAATTTGACTACAAGAGGCAAGGCTTGATGTGTCCACACACACACACACACACACACACACACACACACACACACACACACACGGCAGACATTATATTGCTGATGTCTGATCTTAAATCAATGGGAAATATTGAGTCGGTCTGATGTAATGGTGCCAGTCTCTGTCACTGAATTGGACAGATGGACAGGAATATGGCACAGACACAAAAAGATAGAGAGAGAGAGAGAGAGAGAGACACAGACACTATAAAGAGAGAGGGAGAGAGGGAGAGAGAGAGACACAGACACTATAAAGAGAGAGGGAGAGAGGGAGAGAGAGAGAGAGACACAGACACTATAAAGAGAGAGGGAGAGAGAGAGACACAGACACTATAAAGAGAGAGGGAGAGAGGGAGAGAGAGAGAGAGAAAGATAGAAAGAGAGAAAGAGAGAAAGATAGAAAGAGAGAGTGAGTGAGTGAGTGAGTGAGTGAGTGAGAGAGAGAGGGAGACAGTTGTGGTGACTAGTTGAACACAACATTCTGTATCCTGTTAGTTGACATTGATTGGTGTCTAAACACACACACACACTCATCCTGACAGTGTGGGTTTAGATGTGTCACTATGTAAACAGGGGTGCCTGGCAGGCTCGTTTTAGTGATGGACTGCTTATCACTGCTTGGCAATTAACTAACGGCGAGACCGCACACACGCACACACACACACACACACACGCACACACACACACACGCACACACACACACACGCACACACTCCCATCACAGTCTTTATTAACTCTGGAGTAAACATGAAGTGAGAAAACAAGTCCAGGACCCGGGACCAGATGATGGAGGGTTAAACTGTGATGTCATGAACGATACTGCCTGAAGGAGGATAGTTTGTTGAGTGTCACTAAAGGAATCAATAGGGAGGACAATCTATCAAAACAGAAAGAGAACCAGGAAAACACGGGGAACAGAGAGAGACTGAGAGACACTGACACTATAAAGAGAGAGAGAGAGAGAGAGAGAGATCGAAAGAGAGAGATCGAGAGAGAGAGACAGACAGAGACAGGCTATGTGCACAATGCCCACAAAATTAGGTGGAAACTGATCTGCACTTCCTAACCTCCTGCCAAATGTATGACCATATTAGAGACATATAGTTCCCTCAGATTACACAGATCCACAAAGAATTCATAAACTCTCATATCTACTGGGTAAAATACCACAGTGTGACATCACTACAGCAAGATTTGTGACCTGTAGCCACAAGAAAAGGGCAACCAGTGTAGAACAAACACCATTGTAAATACAACCCATATTTATGTTTATTTATTTTCCCTTTTGTACTTTAAGTATTTGCACATCATTACAAAATTGCATATATATATATATATATATATATATATATATACATATACATAATAAGACATTTGAAATGTCTTTATTATTTTTGAACTTTGTAAGTGTAATGTTTACAGTTAATTTGTTGTTGTTTCTTATCTATTTCACTTGCTTTGATAATGTAAACATGTGTTTCCCATGCAAATAAAGTCCTTATATTGTATTTGAAATCCAATTAAATTGAATTGAGAGAGAGAGAGAGAGAGAGAGAGAGAGAGAGAGAGAGAGAGAGAGAGAGAAATGGCAATGAAGTCGCCCATCAATTTTCTGCCACAGTTACCATCTCATTTAACCATCATAGCAAGGCTTTACATTACAATATTTTGGAGAGACATTTGAAAGCCAAAAGCTTTTTAAATGTTATAATGCTTGACTTGTTTATGTATTTAAGCAGAAAAGAAATGATGAATTAATCTCATTTCCATGTGAAGAAACTCAACTTAACAGCAATTTGACTACAAGAGGCAAGGCTTGATGTGTCCACACACACACACACACACACACACACACACACACACACACACACACACACACACACACACACACACACACACACACACACACACACACACACACACACACACACACAGAGGGCTCTATTTTAAAACCTTAATGCAATGCTAAATCTAAGCACTGGTGGTAGTGTTATAGGATCAGAGGTTCATAACCAGAATTATGGATGGTAGCTGGTGGTAGTGCTATAGGAGGTTCATAACCAGAATTATGGATGGTAGCTGGTGGTAGTGTTATAGGATCAGAGGTTCATAACCAGAATTATGGATGGTAGCTGGTGGTAGTGCTATAGGAGGTTCATAACCAGAATTATGGATGATAGCTGGTGGTAGTGCTATAGGATCAGAGGTTCATAACCAGAATTATGGATGGTAGCTGGTGGTAGTGCTATAGGAGGTTCATAACCAGAATTATGGATGGTAGCTGGTGGTAGTGTTATAGGATCAGAGGTTCATAACCAGAATTATGGATGGTAGCTGGTGGTAGTGTTATAGGATCAGAGGTTCATAACCAGAATTATGGATGGTAGCTGGTGGTAGTGTTATAGGATCAGAGGTTCATAACCAGAATTATGGATGGTAGCTGGTGGTAGTGCTATAGGAGGTTCATAACCAGAATTATGGATGGTAGCTGGTGGTAGTGCTATAGGATCAGAGGTTCATAACCAGAATTATGGATGGTAGCTGGTGGTAGTGCTATAGGAGGTTCATAACCAGAATTATGGATGGTAGCTGGTGGTAGTGTTATAGGATCAGAGGTTCATAACCAGAATTATGGATGGTAGCTGGTGGTAGTGCTATAGGAGGTTCATAACCAGAATTATGGATGGTAGCTGGTGGTAGTGTTATAGGATCAGAGGTTCATAACCAGAATTATGGATGGTAGCTGGTGGTAGTGCTATAGGAGGTTCATAACCAGAATTATGGATGGTAGCTGGTGGTAGTGCTATAGGATCAGAGGTTCATAACCAGAATTATGGATGGTAGCTGGTGGTAGTGCTATAGGATCAGAGGTTCATAACCAGAATTATGGATGGTAGCTGGCGGTGGCACGAAGGGCTGGTTTTTTGATGAATAAACACGTTGAAGGTGTGTCGAGTCTTGACCCCTTCACTGGCCATTCAGAATGTGCTCCATGGTTAAATATATGGTTGTTTCAAGTTGTGTTTTTACGGTATTTTATGGATTGCATTGTCATCAACCGCAATTGGATTGTTAGTCCACTATAGCCTATATAAAGCAAACAAGCTGATGTTAGACAGGTAAATTGTGAACAGTTGACATTTGTACCTCCTTACCGCCAGCCGAAAATAAAGCCCCGAAGCTTATCCCAGCTGGCACCC
The DNA here is from genome assembly GCF_901001165.1 of Salmo trutta. Taxonomy (NCBI): domain Eukaryota; kingdom Metazoa; phylum Chordata; class Actinopteri; order Salmoniformes; family Salmonidae; genus Salmo; species Salmo trutta. Next base: position 10,040,279 of record NC_042962.1, on the reverse strand, counting down.
TACTTCATTTAGTACACTGCTTTTGACTAGAGTCCTATGAGTCCTATCAGTCCTATGGATCCTATGAGTCCTATGAGCACTATGGGTCCTATGGGTCCTATGAGCACTATGAGCACTATGGGTCCTATGGGTCCTATGAGCACTATGAGCACTATGGGTCCCACGAGCACTATGAGCCATATGGGTCCTATGAGCACTATGGGTCCTATGGGTCCTATGAGCACTATGAGCACTATGGGTCCTATGGGTCCTATGAGCACTATGAGCACTATGGGTCCTATGAGCACTATGAGCCATATGGGTCCTATGAGCACTATGAGCCATATGGGTCCTATGAGCACTATGAGCCCTATGAGCCCTATGGGTCCTATGGGTCCTATGAGCACTATGAGCACTATGGGTCCTATGAGCACTATGAGCCATATGGGTCCTATGAGCACTATGAGCCATATGGGTCCTATGAGCACTATGGGTCCTATGAGCACTATGGGTCCTATGAGCACTATGAGCCCTATGGGTCCTATGAGCCCTATGGGTCCTATGAGCACTATGACCCCTATGGGTCCTATGAGCACTATGGGTCCTATGGGTCCTATGAGCACTATGGGTCCTATGAGCACTATGAGCACTATGAGCACTATGGGTCCTATGGGTTCTATGAGCACTATAAGCACTATGAGCCCTATGAGCACTATGATCACAATGAGCACTATGGGTCCTATGAGCACTTTGAGCACTATGAGCCCTATGAGCACTATGAGCACTTTGAGCACTATGAGCACTATGAGCACTATGAGCACTATGAGCACTATGATCACTATGGGTCCTATGAGCACTATGAACCCTATGGGTCCTATGAGTCCACTGAGCACTATGAGCCCTTTGGGCCATATGGGTCCTATGAGCACTATAATATCCTATGAGCACTATGAGCACTATGAGCATTATGATCACTATGGGTCCTATGAGCCCTATGAGCACTATGAGAGCTATGAGCACTATGGGTCCTATGAGCACTATGAGCACTATGAGCCCTGTGAGCTCTATGAGCACTATGGGTCCTATGAGCACTATGAGCACTATGAGCCATATGGGTCATATGGGTCCTATGAGCACTATGAGCACTATGAGCCCTATGGGTCCTATGAGCACTATGAGTACTATGAGCACTATGAGCATTATGAGCACTATGAGCCCTATGGGTTCTATGAGCACTATAAGCACTATGAGCCCTATGAGCACTATGATCACAATGAGCACTATGTGTCCTATGAGCACTTTGAGCACTATGAGCCCTATGAGCACTATGAGGACTTTGAGCACTCTGAGCTCTATGAACACTATGGGCCCTATGAGCCCTATGAGCCACCCTATGAGGGAACAGGGTGCCATCTGGGACAGAGCCCCTGATCAGACGGACTCAATGCTCACTATCTGGACCAAGACTTTGAGCAAATCTACAGTGTCCAGGTGTACTCTGGGTTAAGCTTGGTGTTAGCTGGCAGTTTATCCTGCATTAGTCTATTCGCCACAACAAATACACACACCTCTAGAGGGAGTATGCTACCTGGCAGGTGTCTGGAGAGATTAAGAGAAGGACGCAGAGCTCTCAGGTGAGGCCAATTATCAGGCAATTAACAAGTCTGAAGACCAACACTATATATACAAAGGTATGTATATATAGTGTACAAAAAAATAAATACAAATGCAAGAAATGTATGCATTCACTACTGTAAGTCGCTCTGGATAAGAGCGTCTGCTAAATGACAAAAATGTAAATGTAAATGTATGTGGACACCCTTTCAAATTAGTGGATTCTGCTATTTCAACCACACCCGTTGCAGACAGGTGTATAACATCGAGCACATAGCCATGCAATCTCCATAGACAAATATTGGCTGTAGAATGGCCTTACTGAAAAGCTCAGTGACTTTCAAAGTGGCACAGTCATACTGTAAGTGTTGTTATTGTGAAGAGGAAACATCTAGGAGCAACAACGGCTTAGCCGCGAAGTGGTAGGCCACACAAGCTCACAGAACGGGAACTGCAGAGTACTGAAGCGTCTGTCCTCAGTTGCAAAACTTCAGAGTTCCAAACTGCCTCTGGAAGCAACGTCAGCACAATAAGTGTTAGCCGGGAGCTTCATGAAATGGGTTTCCATGGCCGAGCAGCCTCACACAAGCCTAAGATCACCATGCGCAATTTCAAGCGTCGGCTGGAGTGGTTTAAAGCTCGCTGCCATTGGACTCTGGAGCAGTGGAAACGCATTCTCTGGAGTAATGAATCAGTCTTCACTATCTGGCAGTCCGCCGGAGGGAATCTGGGTTTGGCAGATGCCAGGAGAACGCTACCTGCCCCAATGCATAGTGCCAACTGCAAAGTTTGATGGAGGAGGAATAATGGTCTGGGGTTGTTTTTCATGGTTCAGGCCCCTTAGTTCCAGTGAAGGGAATTCTTAACGCTACAGCATACAATGATGTTCTAGACGATACGGTGCTTCCAACTTTGTGGCAACAGTTTGGGGAAGGTCCTTTCCTGTTTCAGCATGACAATGCCCCCATGCAAAAAGCGAGGTCCATACAGAAATGGTTTGTCGAGATCGGTCTGGAAGAACTTAACTGGCCTGCACAGAGCCCTGGCCTAAACCAACATTGAAAACCTTTGGGATGAGTTGGAACACTGACTGCGAGCCAGGCCTAATCGTCCAACGTCAGTGTCCGCCCTCACTAATGCTCTTGTGGCTGAATGGAAAGAAAGTCCCCACAGTAACGTTCCAATATCAAGTGGAAAGCCTTCCTAGAAGAGTGGAGGCTGTTGTAGCAGCAAACGGGGGACCAACTCCATATTAATGCCCATGATTTAGGAATGAGATGTTGGATGAGCAGCTGTCCACATACTTTTGGTCATGTAGTGTATCTGAGGGGAACGCCTACCGACGTTGCCTGGGTTATTAATTAAGGTTTGGACATTTTTATTTTGAGCACTATCACTGTTTTTACCACCATCACCTGAATGGGGTTAATTAAGCCCCATGTGCTAGATGACTGTTGAAAGTTTATTATCTGTAGTGCACCCCAAATTCAGCAGGGATTGAACTTGACCGTGGATTTCCCAAAGTCAGATTGCTTGATCACAGTGTCAAACGTTACTAAAAAGTTATTCTGGGCCATTGTTGTGGGTGCTGCTAAGCCTGTGTTGAATGGAGACTTTTTCCCTACGGGCAGACTGTAACGGGAAGCAGGGCTCAGGGGCTTAGGGGCTTTTGTGCCTTTGGGGACACATTTAATTGAGGCGCGTTATGGCAGATTTGAGTTGTGTGCCGTTTCCTGTTTGTCTGGAGAAGTGAAGGCCTGAAATTTCATTTCTCTGGTTGAGATAAGACATGAAAAACTGACAAAGCCTCCCGTTCTGACATACACAGAGAGACAGAGGGGAGAGGGGGGGAGAAAGAGACAGAGAGATGGAGGAGCTCAATGTTTAGAGAATTACCCCGGTGGTGAACGGAACAGTAAACAGAATCCTCCATCAAAAGACGTTCCCTTGTTCTCTCTCCTCACAGTTAAAAGTGATACTTCAATAATCTCTGTCTTCTGAAGTTAGCTTAGGAAAGACAACAAACTACAAACAGCAGAGGACATAGTTTAGTTCATAACTGGGAAAGTAAGAGGACAGAGATTAGCTCATAACTGGGAAGGTAAGAGGACAGAGATTAGTTCATAACTGGGAAGGTAAGAGGACAGAGTTTATCTCATAACTGGGAAGGTAAGAGGACAGAGTTTAGCTCATAACTGGGAAGGTAAGAGGACAGAGTTAATCTCATAACTGGGAAGGTAAGAGGACAGAGTTTATCTCATAACTGGGAAGGTAAGAGGACTGAGTTTATCTTATAACTGGGAAGGTAAGAGGACTGAGTTTAGTTCATAACTGTGAAGGTAAGAGGACAGAGTTTATCTCATAACTGGGAAGGAAAGAGGACAGAGTTTAGCTCATAACTGGGAAGGTAAGAGGACAGAGTTTATCTCATAACTGGGAAGGTAAGAGGACAGAGTTTATCTCATAACTGGGAAGGTAAGAGGACAGAGTTAATCTCATAACTGGGAAGGTAAGAGGACAGAGTTTATCTCATAACTGGGAAGGTAAGAGGACAGAGTTTATCTCATAACTGGGAAGGTAAGCGCCTTAACTAGGTGTGCTAGTGGTGGGTTTATCTTTTGTATTTATTTACAGTGTCTTCTCTCCATCTCTGTCTGTTGGTGTGGAGGCCTGACACCCAGGTGGGAGGTTCGGGTGAGGCCTGAAGAGGTTAGGCTTGAGGTGTTGACAGATAGACAGACAATGTTTTCTACAGCATCTAGGGAGAGAGCTGACGGGTGAGAACGGGGAGGGGTGACAGGGGAAGGGGAGGGGTAGAGGGCAGTCATGCCTCAGGGCTGAAAGCACACAATGTCTCTGTAGTGAAACGGCAGGCCTCACACACACACACTCACACACACACACACACACAGACTTACACATTCACACACATGCACGCACACACAATTTTGTGGCTGGTGTCAGGTTGTTAGAAATACAGGAGCATGTTTCTCCCTGATCCATACACACACCTTGACCCCCAGTCCCTCGCTTCCCCTCCTCCACACACACACACACACACACACACAGTGTGTGTATCAGCGCAGGTGCAGCGATGTGTCTCTCTCTCTCCTAACCCTCCTGAACCCTCTGCTGTCCAGCTCCCGGTTGCCTCCATTACATCCTTCTCCCAACCCCCTCTCTCTGAGATGGAGGGAGAAATCCCTCTTTCATCCCTTGTTCCCTTCCTTCTGCTGATCTGTCATTCTGTCCTCTCCTGTGAAAAGAACAAAAAAAGCATCTCTCTGTCTTCCATTCTCTCCCCCTCCCTCTCTCTAAACCTCTCTCTCTCTATAGATCAATGTACTCTAGTTCTATTTCCCCATATTCTCCCCCCTGTTTTCCCTCTCAGAGAGTCCTCCGTCGTTCTCTCCCCCTCCAGCTCTCTT
>NC_042962.1:10020258-10032758 GCF_901001165.1 Salmo trutta | reverse complement strand
GTGTGTGTGTGTGTGTGTGTGTGTGTGTGTGTGTGTGTGTGAGAAAATAATTGTCCGCAAGCATATGGATAATAACACCATAATGTCATCGAAATTAGATCAAGCTTAAAAAATATATATAATATATATAAAATATATATATATAAATATATGAATAATCAGTGTAATTTCCAGAGCCCATTTCCCTGTCCAATCAGCCTGGCAGCTTGATTCTGAGAAATGTGTTTTGTGTTCTAACATTATGCTCAGAAGTCCTGCACATATAACTGTCTGCTTTGATTGATGGCTCCAATTTACTCCCCCGTAATGTTGAATATTAAACTCTGAATAATGCATATAACTCAGTTAGCAGGAACATACACACACACACACACACACACACACACACACACACACACACACACACACACACACACAGACACACACACACACACACACACACACACACACACACACACACACACACAGAGGGTTCAATCCTTAGATGTGGGAATGCACACTATAACCCATCTCCTCTTCCTCCCCATACAACCCATCTCCCCACACAACCCACCTCCCTCTTCCTCCCCATACAACCCACCTCCCTCTTCCTCCCCATACAACCCACCTCCCTCTTCCTCCCCACACAACCCCTCTCCCTCTTCCTTCCCACACAACCCATCTTCCTCTTCCTCCCCATACAGCCCACCTCCCTCTTCCTCCCCACACAACCCATCTTCCTCTTCCTCCCCATACAGCCCACCTCCCTCTTCCCCCCCATACAACCCCTCTCCCTCTTCCTCCCCACACAACCCATCTCCTCTTCCTCCCCATACAACCCATCTACCTCTTCCTCCCCACACAACCCTCACCCCTCTCCCTCTTCCTTCCCACACAAGCCATCTTCCTCTTCCTCCCCACACAACCCACCTCCCTCTTCCTCCCCACACAACCCACCTCCCTCTTCCTCCCCATACAACCCACCTCCCTCTTCCTCCCCACACAACCCCTCTCCCTCTTCCTTCCCACACAAGCCATCTTCCTCTTCCTCCCCATACAACCCATCTCCCTCTTCCTCCCCACACAACCCATTTCCCCATACAGCCCACCTCCCTCTTCCTCCCCACACAACCCATCTCCTCTTCCTCCCCACACAACCCATCTTCCTCTTCCTCACCATACAGCCCACCTCCCTCTTCCTCCACACACAACCCATCTCCTCTTCCTCCCCACACAACCCATCTTCCTCTTCCTCACCATACAGCCCACCTCCCTCTTCCTTCCTACACAACCCATGTCCTCTTCCTCCCCACACAACCCATCTCCTCTTCCTCCCCACACAACCCATCTCCTCTTCCTCCCCACACACCCCTCACCCCTCTCCCTCTTCCTTCCCACACAACCCATCTCCTCTTCCTCCCCATACAGCCCACCTCCCTCTTCCTTCCCACACAACCCATGTCCTCTTCCTCCCCACACAACCCATCTCCTCTTCCTCCCCACACAACCCATCTTCCTCTTCCTCCCCATACAACCCATCTCCCTCTTCCTCCCCACACACCCCTCACCCCTCTCCCTCTTCCTTCCCACACAACCCATCTCCTCTTCCTCCCCACACAACCCATCTCCTCTTCGTCCCCACACAACCCATCTCCTCTTCCTCCCCACACAACCCATCTTCCTCTTCCTCCCCATACAACCAATCTCCCTCTTCCTCCCCACACACCCCTCACCCCTCTCCCTCTTCCTTCCCACACAACCCACCTCCCTCTTCCTCCCCACACAACCCATCTTCCTCTTCCTCACCATACAGCCCACCTCCCTCTTCCTTCCCACACAACCCATGTCCTCTTCCTCCCCATACAGCCCACCTCCCTCTTTCTTCCCACACAACCCATCTCCTCTTCCTCCCCATACAACCCACCTCCCTCTTCCTCCCCATACAACCCATCTCCCTCTTCCTCCCCACACACCCCTCACCCCTCTCCCTCTTCCTTCCCACACAACCCATCTCCTCTTCCTCCCCACACAACCCATCTCCTCTTCCTCCCCACACAACCCATCTTCCTCTTCCTCCCCATACAACCCATCTCCCTCTTCCTCCCCACACACCCCTCACCCCTCTCCCTCTTCCTTCCCACACAACCCACCTCCCTCTTCCTCCCCACACAACCCATCTTCCTCTTCCTCCACCATCATTATTAGGGCCCTGTGTTTTGGTGAACCAAGTCACATGACCTGGAAAACCTTTATTTAAAGCTTTTTCATCAAACTGTCCCCTTCTATGTTTATGTCAAAGGGTCCAGCACCATCCTCAGACAATTGCTTAAATGTCTTGTTAAATTCTAGTTTCTGGAAAAGTCTTAAAATACATGTGGAAAATTCAGGTCATGTGACATGATTAACCAAAACACAGGGCTCTAACTTATAATTCAAAGCCACAACAGAACACCAGGCAACCACACAACCACAGAGTGGAGATGGAAAACATTATTGGCCTCTAATAAATGGCATATTCCAACAGTAATACTTCCCAAAACATATTTTGACCTTCACAATAAAGACAGCTACACATACAGAAAGTTAGAATCCAACTACAGAAATGGGACCTAAATATCATAGACATTCAGTATACTTGCAAAAGTATTCAGACTCCTTGGATTTCTTCACATTTTATTGTGTCGCAAAGTGGGTTTAAAATGGATTTTATTGTAATTTTTTTTATCTACACAAAATATTCTGTAATGTCAAGAAAAATGCTTGACATCGGCAAATACTGGGGGGGGGGGTTCAGGATAAAAAGAAATGGGATAGAACTAAACACAGGCAAAATCCTAGAGGAAAACCTGCTTTAGTCAGCTTTATACCAGAGACTGGGAGAGGAATTCACCTTTCAGCAGGACGATAACCTACAACACAAGGCCAAATCTACACTAGAGTTGCTTACCAAGAAGACAGTGAATGTTCCTGAGTGGCCAAGTTACAGTTTTGACCTAAATCTGCTTGAAAATCTATGGCAATACCTGAAAATGGCTGTCTAGCCATGATCAACAACATCTTAACAGAGCTTGAAGAATTTTGAAAAGAATAATGAGCAAACATTGCACAATCCATGTGTGTAAAGCACTTAGAGATCTACCCAGAAAGACTCACTGCTCTTAGAGACCTACCCAGAAAGACTCACAGCTCTTTGAGACCTACCCAGAAAGACTCGCAGCTCTTAGAGACCTACCCAGAAAGACTCACAGCGCTTAGAGACCTACCCAGAAAGACTAACAGCTCTTAGAGACCTACCCAGAAAAACTCACAGCTCTTAGAGACCTACCCAAAAAGACTCACTGCTCTTAGAAACCTACCCAGAAAGACTCACAGCTCTTAGAGACCTACCCAGAAAGACTCACAGCTCTTAGAGATCTACCCAGAAAGACTCACAGCTCTTAGAGACCTACCCAGAAAGACTCACAGCTCTTAGAGGTCTACCCAGAAAGACTCACAGCTCTTAGAGACTTACCCAGAAAGACTCACAGCTCTTAGAGACCTACCCAGAAAGACTAACAGCTCTTAGAGACCTACCCAGAAAAACTCACAGCTCTTAGAGACCTACCCAAAAAGACTCACAGCTCTTAGAGACCTACCCAGAAAGACTCACAGCTCTTAGAGACCTACCCAGAAAGACTCACAGCTCTTAAAGACTTACCCAGAAAGACTCACAGCTTAGAGACCTACCCAGAAAGACTCACAGTTCTTAGAGACCTACCCAGAAAGACTCACAGCTCTTAGAGATATTCCCCAGAAAGACTAACAGCTCTTAGAGATCTACCCAGAAAAACTCACAGCTCTTAGAGACCTACCCAAAAAGACTCACAGCTCTTAGAGACCTACCCAGAAAGACTCACAGCTCTTAGAGACCTACCCAGAAAGACTCACAGCTCTTAGAGACTTACCCAGAAAGACTCACAGCTCTTAGAGACCTACCCAGAAAGACTCGCAGCTCTTAGAGACCTACCCAGAAAGACTCACAGCTCTTAGAGATCTACCCAGAAAGACTCACAGCTCTTAGAGACTTACCCAGAAAGACTCGCAGCCCCTTGAGATCTACCCAAAAAGACTCACAGCTCTTAGAGACCTACCCAAAAAGACTCACAGCTCTTAGAGACTTACCCAGAAAGACTCACAGCTCTTAGAGACCTACCCAGAAAGACTCACAGCTCTTAGAGACCTACCCAGAAAGACTCACAGCTGAAATTGCTGCCAAAGGTGGTTCTAACATGTATTGACTAAGGGAGCGGAATAATAGCGTCTTATCCCTCACAAGGCTGCCCGCCCAGGCGGCAATCCCAAACCGCGTCCTCAGAGCATCGTATCACCTCCATCTTACATGACGCCCTAGACCTACTACAATTTGAATAAATCCCCCAAACAGATCCACGGACGACTCAATCGCCATGACACTGCACACTGCCCTATCCCATCTGGACAAGAGGAATACCTATGTCAAAATGCTGTTCATCGACTACAGCTCAGCCTTCAACACCATAATACCCTCCAAGCTCATCACTAAACTCAGGGCCCTGGGTCTGAGTCCCACCCTGTGCAACTGGGTCCTGGACTTCCTGACGGTTACGACCCCAGGTGGTGAAGGTAGGAAACAACACCTCCACTACGCTGATCCTCAACACAGGGGCCCCACAGGGGTGCGTGCTCAGCCTCCTGCTGTACTCCCTGTTCACCCAAGACTGCGTGGCCACGTGTGTCCAACTCAATCAAGTTTGCTGACAACACAACGTTGATGGGCCAACAACAGTGGAGTATAACCTCTCCCTCAATGTCAACAAAACGAGCTGATCGTGGACTCCAGGAGACAGCAGAGAGAGCACAACCCTATCCACATCAATGGGGAAAAGTTTCAAGTTCCTCTGCGTACACATCACCTGACAATCTGAAATGGGCACAACAGAGCCTCCTCAACATCAGGATGCTGAAGAAATTCTTCTTGGCCCCTACGACCCTCAGGAATGTCTACAGATGCACCATAGAGAGCATCCAGTTGGGCTGTATCACTGCCTGGTATGGCAACTACACCGCCCGCAACCGCAGGGCTCTCCAGTGGGTGGTGCGGTCAATCCAACACATCACCGGGGAAACACTGCCTGCCTTCCAGGACATCTATAACCCCCGATGTCACAGGAAGGTCCAAGAAGATCATCAAGGACCTCAACTACCCACGGCCTGTTCACCACGCTACCATCTAGAAGGCGGAGACAGTACAGGTGCATCAAAGCTTCAGGTATATCTCTCTCCTTAATGACTCCTCTCATAGGATGTTCAGGTATATCTCTCTCCTTAATGACTCCTCTCATAGGATGTTCAGGTATATCTCTCCCCTTAATGACTCCTCTCATAGGATGTTCAGGTATATCTCTCTCCTTAATGACTCCTCTCATAGGATGTTCAGGTATATCTCTCTCCTTAATGACTCCTCTCATAGGATGTTCAGGTATATCTCTCTCCTTAATGACTCCTCTCATAGGATGTTCAGGTATATCTCTCTCCTTAATGACTCCTCTCATAGGATGTTCAGGTATATCTCTCCCTTTAATGACTCCTCTCATAGGATGTTCAGGTATATCTCTCTCCTTAATGACTCCTCTCATAGGATGTTCAGGTATATCTCTCTCCTTAATGACTCCTCTCATAGGATGTTCAGGTATATCTCTCTCCTTAACGACTCCTCTCATAGGATGTTCAGGTATATCTCTCTCCTTAATGACTCCTCTCATAGGATGTTCAGGTATATCTCTCCTTAATGACTCCTCTCATAGGATGTTCAGGTATATCTCTCCTTAATGACTCCTCTCATAGGATGTTCAGGTATATCTCTCTCCTTAATGACTCCTCTTATAGGATGTTCAGGTATATCTCTCTCCTTAATGACTCCTCTCATAGGATGTTCAGGTATATCTCTCCTTAATGACTCCTCTCATAGGATGTTCAGGTATATCTCTCTCCTTAATGACTCCTCTCATAGGATGTTCAGGTATATCTCTCTCCTTAATGACTTCTCATAGGATGTTCAGGTATATCTCTCTCCTTAATGACTCCTCTCATAGGATGTTCAGGTATATCTCTCCCTTTAATGACTCCTCTCATAGGATGTTCAGGTATATCTCTCCTTAATGACTCCTCTCATAGGATGTTCAGGTATATCTCTCTCCTTAATGACTCCTCTCATAGGATGTTCAGGTATATCTCGCCTTAATGACTCCTCTCATAGGATGTTCAGGTATATCTCTCTCCTTAATGACTCCTCTTATAGGATGTTCAGGTATATCTCTCTCCTCAATGACTCCTCTCATAGGATGTTCAGGTATATCTCTCTCCTTAATAACTCCTCTCATAGGATGTTCAGGTATATCTCTCTCCTTAATGACTCCTCTCATAGGATGTTCAGGTATATCTCTCCTTAATGACCTCCTCTCATAGGATGTTCAGGTATATCTCTCTCCTTAATGACTCCTCTCATAGGATGTTCAGGTATATCTCTCTCCTCAATGACTCCTGTCATAGGATGTTCAGGTATATCTCTCTCCTTAATGACTCCTCTCATAGGATGTTCAGGTATATCTCTCTCCTCAATGACTCCTGTCATAGGATGAGAGGTAACAGGTTTGTGTGACACATTGATGCACCATTAACATGTCTTAAATTACACTGTCGCAGAGAGAGAGAGCAGAGAAAGAGCAGAGAGAGAGTAGAGAGAGAGATTAGCAGTATTCTTGCTTCCTCTCGTTGCTAAATGTCATAAAGCACCAAAAAAACGATTAACAATTACCTGTCAAACGAGCATCAGGTGTGTGCGTGTGATTGCGTGTGTTTGTGCGTGTGTCTGTGTGTGTGACAGAAAACCTGCCACGACAGTGTGCAGCTTTTTAATGAATAATCTACTTGTGGCAGATGTGTCTCACACAGGTTTATACCGTCTATAAACTCCACTCTCATGTCTGGCATGAAAACTGCTTTCAACTGGAAACCTGACAGAAACAGCCTAAAATAACCCTTCCGTATGTCATAATCATGTCACAGTATTCACACACACACTCACACACACTCACTCACACACACACACACACCTGTAGACCTGTCTCTCCTGGTAATGCCAGGGGTATTATATGCTCACTGACATCGAGCAACCTTGTCTGATACCTGGCTGAGTCCCTAGGCTTTAGCTCAGTGGGCTAACATGGTTTTGGGGCATCCATCCACTCATCTTCTAGCGTCTGTCACAGGCTTCCCCCCGCCACCTTACGAACAGCGTGAGTGAAGCCTGGGCGCCTGATGCTATTAATCTTCAGGACTGGAGTTTGGCTGCTATCCATGGTGCTGAATCTAGCTAGTTGCTATCCATGGTGCTGAATCTAGCTAGTTGCTATCCATGGTTCTGAATCTAGCTAGTTGCTATCCATGGTTCTGAATCTAGCTAGTTGCTATCCATGGTGCTGAATCTAGCTAGTTGCTATCCCTGGGTCTGAATCTAGCTAGTTGCTATCCATGGGTCTGAATCTAGCTAGTTGCTATCCATGGATCTGAATCTAGCTAGTTGCTATCCCAGGTTCTGAATCTAGCTAGTTGCTATCCATGGTTCTGAATCTAGCTAGTTGCTATCCCTGGTTCTGAATCTAGCTAGTTGCTATCCCTGGTTCTGAATCTAGCTAGTTGCTATCCATGGTTCTGAATCTAGCTAGTTGCTATCCATGGTGCTGAATCTAGCTAGTTGCTATCCATGGTGCTGAATCTAGCTAGTTGCTATCCATGGTTCTGAATCTAGCTAGTTGCTATCCCTGGTTCTGAATCTAGCTAGTTGCTATCCCTGGTTCTGAATCTAGCTAGTTGCTATCCCTGGTTCTGAATCTAGCTAGTTGCTATCCATGGTTCTGAATCTAGCTAGTTGCTATCCATGGTTCTGAATCTAGCTAGTTGCTATCCCTGGTTCTGAATCTAGCTAGTTGCTATCCATGGTTCTGAATCTAGCTAGTTGCTATCCCTGGTTCTGAATCTAGCTAGTTGCTATCCCTGGTTCTGAATCTAGCTAGTTGCTATCCATGGTTCTGAATCTAGCTAGTTGCTATCCATGGTGCTGAATCTATAGTCTGGCTGACACCAGCTATTGAAGTCGCTGTGTGGTCGTGTGGGTTGTCAGCCAAGCTACTGAATCTACAGGTAACTGCCAAAATAAAGGAAACACTTGAGTAAATTAGGGATGCAGAGTATATTGAAAGCAGGTGCTTCCACACAAGTGTGGTTCCTGAGTTAATTAAGCAATTAACATCCCATCATGCTTAGGGTCATGGGTAACACTTTACTTGACACACAGCGTCATAACATGTTATGACACGCTCATAACCATATCATAATATGTCATAATAGCTGACATAACGTGTCATAACTTGTCATAATATGGTCATAACACTGTCATGACATGTATTTAGACCTGTTGTGACATATATTGCGTTATTTTATGGCTGGTTATGACACCTACATAAAAGTGTCAAAACCCACAAAAACTACCACAGAAGGCAAACCATTCCATTACACCACAGCCTACTTGTCAACAGTATGTTGATGTTTTATAACATTTTCTGAAATTGACTATATTAAATGATCATTGTAATTGTGATGTCAGACATGCACTTATCCCAATGCTCTGTTTCTGATGACTGGGACGAATGCAGGAGCAGATTTCAGGAGCAGGACAAGACGCCCTCTTTGGGACTGATGACTGGGACAAATGCAGGAGCAGATTTCAGGAGCAGGACAAGACACCCTCTTTGGGACTGATGACTGACATAAGGGAATGTACCTGATAGGCCTATCTGGCTTATATAATTATGATGGTCATAATGCTTCTTGACAGTGTCATAAAGTGTTTTTTCTTAGTCCAAGTAAAGTGACACAGGATGGTCATAATGCTTTATGACAGTGTCATAAAGTGTATTTTCTTAGTCCAAGTAAAGTGACACAGGATGGTCATAATGCTTTATGATCTTGTGGATGTCGCTTGACATGGATGTGATTTTGATGCGCAGGCAGTTCTCGCTTGACTTATGTGAAAGTCGGTTCCTGTCCTGAGTCTATATTGCGTTCATAGAGGAAAATGAGGACTCGCAGGTGTAAGTCGTTCCAAACATTGTTAGCACATAAAGCTTCTTTATTGGCCGTATTTCTCTGAGCAGCCACCCAAAACTCACACAAGGACTCGGCACTCCTGATCGCATCCCTGATTTGCTCGATGTCTGGAATTCAATCAGCTCAGTTTGAACTGCGGCCTCATCCAGCGAGGGTATAGTTTTCTTAGTAAGGGGGGAGAATTCTCCACCTGGGTAGACTGTGAGAGGAGCACGTACAAACACAATGATATCCTTGGGCATTCTGTAGTCTTCAAATCTGGTGGAGAAGTCCCTCAGCTGCTTGATGAAATCTCAGCCTGTCGTTTCTTCAGTGTGCTGAATTGCAGTAGCCTTCCAAATGACAAGTCCGAATCGAACAACTCAAACTTGCTAGTAAAGGCCTTAAGTTTTCATGTCCACGATGTCCACGACTGTTTTCCATCTTTCTTGTAAGTGGAGAGTTAACCCGTTTATGTGACAGAATATGTCAGCCAAAAAGCCGTTTACGTAGCTTGCAGTTAACCCGTAATTGTTTCTGCGTCGCGCCTCTGTCTCCGGCAGGAAGGCCACTTTGAACGTTTCATGTTTAGATTCATAATGACGTCTGAGAATTGTTTGCAAATAGCGTCATTTTCATTTCAAATAAGACACACTTGCTTGGCATTGGGGAAATATGGTAAGACGAACGCATATCTCTCTATACATTCTTCCCTGAAACTTCCATTTTCATTATCCACCTTTGTTTTGATACTTTTTGAGAGCGACATTTTCTCTTGCAATCAAGCCAATTGTTCGGAACAAATGTTGACGTAAAGAAAAGTCATTTAGGTTTTACTGTAGATCTGTTTTTCCCCACCATTCAACGAGAAATATACCAAAAATAATAACTGAATAGAGACATGGTGATTTTATGAGCGTAATTAGATCAAAATTATTATGTTATCACAGAATTGATTATGTACTAATCAGATGTGTAAAAATGTTGTTCAATTTGTAGTGTAGGCCAGTTATGTTCTTCTATTAGCTCAGAGAAAAATTGGGCCCAAGGCCAAACCCAGTTGACGAATCCTGATCTACGCCAATGTGCATTGAAGCTGTTCTGGTTCGTGGAGGCCCAACGCCCTATTAAGACCCTTTATGTTGGCGTTTCCTTCATTCTGGCAGTTACCTGTAGCTAGTTATTATCCATGTAATCTATTCCACCAGCCGGCACTCTCTATGTCGAACCGTCTGTTTTCAGAGCACCTCGGAACGGGATTAGACCGGAAGTCTATGGCAGGAGCGGACGAATCAACCACTGGTTTTAATTGGCTGATCTCTCAGTTCCTCGCTTTCTTGCGTAACCCTTAGAACCTGCCCTCCTCATTGTGGACTTTAAAGAGCGAGCAGCGCGAGTGACTTCAACAAGGAAGTGGGTTCTGTAAATCTGATCATATGCATTTTAGGAATAGTTTTCACATGCTATATAAACTTTATATGCTGGAACTCAGAATCAAATTGGGCTTCCCAAAAATAATATGGTCAATGTGATTTCACATTTATTTTCATAGCCGAGTCCCGTTTTGTACAGCTGTAGCAGGCTCGCTCCCTCTCCCACATCGAGCCTGGGGACGAGGTTACTATCCAGGGGACTGAATCTCTAGCTAGTCGCTATCCATGGGACTGACCCTTTCTCTCCCTCGCCATTAGTCACCAACGACATGCGAAGCAACACCCGTTAAAAATATATATAACAGAGTATCTGTATCCTTTAAATCTGACGTAGACAGACAGATCACATGTTCTGCACGTCTACTCCCGTTTTAACCACCCGCGAATAGGATCATTTTTCATCAGGCCGCGCTCTAAAGCAGACAGCGGACCATGTCTGATAATCACCCGCCCGCAGCTACCTCGGGTTGGATACGCCCACGCTGACAAACCGGCAAACAGCGGTTTTGACAGTTCGCCAGGAAGCGTGACAAGAGTCAAATAACGGCGCCATTAACAGACAAGAGAGGGGTGAACGAACATGACCCGATATATCGGACCTCTCTTATTGATAGCTAATCCGTTTAGAAAGGAGAGTGGGGAAGATCAGTAGGAGAGGTAGAAACAGACAGGAGGGAGATCACAGCTCTGGACAGGACTAATAACCTTCACCAAACTAGTCTGACAGGATCAAACAGTGGGACATACCTTTCTATAATCTACAGAAACACAGGTGTGTGTGTGTGTGTGTGTGTGTGTGTGTGTGTGTGTGTGTGTGTGTGTGTGTGTGTGTGTGTGCACGCGTGTGTGTGGGTGTGTGTGTGTGTGTGTGTGGGTGTGTGTGTGTGTGTGTGTGTGTGTGTGTGCGCGCGTGTGTGGGTGTGTGTGTGGGTGTGTGTGTGTGTGTGTGTGTGATCAAGACACTGGCGTGATGGAAGTTGACAGGTCATCTGATGCTCAGAGTGACAACGGTCAGAAGAGACGACAGAGAAGAGGAAAGAGAGTAAGCAAGATAAAAGGGGGGAAAGAGAAACGGGAAAAGAGAAACGGGGAAAAGAGAAACGGGGGAAAGAGAAACGGGGAAAAGAGAAACGGGGAAAAGAGAAACGGGGAAAAGAGAAACGGGGGAAAGAGAAACGGGGAAAAGAGAAACGGGGAAAAGAGAAACGGGGGAAAGAGAAACGGGGAAAAGAGAAACGGGGGAAAGAGAAACGGGGGAAAGAGAAACGGGGAAAAGAGAAACGGGGAAAAGAGAAACGGGGGAAAAGAGAAACGGGGGAAAGAGAAACGGGGGAAAGAGAAACGGGGGGAAAGAGAAATGGGGAAAGAGAAACGGGGAAAGAGAAACGGGGGAAAAGATGAATGGGGAAAAGATAAAAGGGGAAAGAGAAACGGGAAAAGAGAAACGGGGAAAAGAGAAACGGGGAAAGAGAAACGGGGAAAAGAGAAACGGGAAAAGAGAAACGGGGGAAAGAGAAACGGGGAAAAGAGAAACGGGGGAAAAGAGAAACGGGGGAAAAGAGAAACGGGGGAAAGAGAAACGGGGGAAAGAGAAACGGGGGGAAAGAGAAATGGGGAAAGAGAAACGGGGAAAGAGAAACGGGGGAAAAGATGAATGGGGAAAAGATAAAAGGGGAAAGAGAAACGGGGGAAAGAGAAACGGGGGAAAGAGAAACGGGGGAAAGAGAAACGGGGGAAAGAGAAACGGGGAAAGAGAAACGGGGGAAAGAGAAACGGGGGAAAGAGAAACGGGGGAAAGAGAAACGGGGAAAG
The DNA here is from genome assembly GCF_901001165.1 of Salmo trutta. NCBI lineage: Eukaryota > Metazoa > Chordata > Actinopteri > Salmoniformes > Salmonidae > Salmo > Salmo trutta. The sequence continues at coordinate 10,020,372 of NC_042962.1, read as the reverse complement.
AGAAATTGAGTGAAAGAGAGAGTTAATGAGGGATGGAACAAGGAAGAGAGGGGGGGTAGCGGCAGATAGATAGAGATAGAGGAGGATAAAGAGGGAGAGTTGAGAGACTTCCTG
>NC_042962.1:9962758-10015258 GCF_901001165.1 Salmo trutta | reverse complement strand
TCACCCTTTCCACTCTGTCACCCTTTTCACTCTGTCACCCTTTCCACTCTGTCACCCTTTTCACTCTGTCACCCTTTCCACTCTGTCACCCTTTCCACTCTGTCACCCTTTCCTTGGAGCCGGATCAGTCGTCGTCCCGTGACTATGGATCAGAAGCCTGTGTGTTCCATCACAATGGTGGACACAGGTTTTAATGTTTTTTTTAATTTTTATTTATTTTTATTTCACCTTTATTTAACCAGGTAGGCTAGTTGAGAACAAGTTCTCATTTACAACTGCGACCTGGCCAAGATAAAGCGTAGCAATTCGACACATACAACAACACAGAGTTACACATGAAATAAACAAACATACAGTCAATAATACAGTAGAAAAATCTATATACAGTGTGTGCAAATGAGGTAAGATAAGGGAGGTAAGGCAATAAATAGGCCATGGTGGAGAAGTAATTACAATATAGCAATTAAACAGTAGAAATACTGGGGTGCAAAGGAGCAAGATAAATAAATACAGTATGGGGATGAGGTAGTTGGATGGGCTGTTTACAGATGAGCTATGTACAGGTGCAGTGATCTGTGAGCTGCTCTGACAGCTGGTGCTTAAAGCTATTGAGGGAGATATGAGTCTCCAGCTTCAGAGATTTTTGCAATTTGTTCCCGTCACTGGCAGCAGAGAACTCATTTAGCTCTATCCCAAACCTTAACCATTCAGAATGAGTGCCTAAATGTAACCCGTAACTGCTAAATTTGACGTTTGGAGAATTGGAACGATACAGAGCAGTAGGAGCAACCCAGGGTAGAGAAACGTGGATAAATGTCGAATTCTGCAATGAGACTTTGAGAACTGGTTGCTCGTTCACCCTGCTGGGGCCTTGGTGAGTACTTAACCTCCTGCCCTGTCTCTGTCTGTGTGTGTGTGTGTGTGTGTGTGTGTGTGTGTGTGTGTGTGTGTGTGTGTGTGTGTGTGTGTGTGTGTGTGTGTTGATTTGTGGACATTGCAAAAAAAAATATGCCTTTAGATTTTGCCCCACAAGACACTCTAGGAAAGATAATCTCACAAAGAGTTAGCAAAGGATTACTCCAAATATAAGGTTGATATGCTTTGTGCATGCCCGTCCCATCGACTGGCAAAAACCAATACAGGCCGACTTTAATCACACATTCACAGTGTTATCTGGTGGACAGCCTCTCACATATTAACAGTGTTCTGTGGTAGACAGCCTCTCACACATTCACAGTGTTATCTGGTGGACAGCCTCTCACATATGCACAGTGTTATCTGGTAGACAGCCTCTCACATATTAACAGTGTTCTGTGGTAGACAGCCTCTCACACATTCACAGTGTTCTGTGGTAGACAGCCTCTCACACATTCACAGTGTTCTGTGGTAGACAGCCTCTCACACATTCACAGTGTTCTGTGGTAGACAGCCTCTCACACATTCACAGTGTTCTGTGGTAGACAGCCTCTCACACATTCACAGTGTTATCTGGTGGACAGCCTCTCACATATGCACAGTGTTCTGTGGTAGACAGCCTCTCACACATTCACAGTGTTCTGTGGTAGACAGCCTCTCACACATTCACAGTGTTATCTGGTAGACAGCCTCTCACATATTCACAGTGTTATCTGGTAGACAGCCTCTCACATATTCACAGTGTTATCTGGTAGACAGCCAAACTAGTGATCAAAAGGCTTTTTCAGATATTTAGTTAAATAGAACGTACATGTATTGGAGCTTGAGTTGCCAACCATGGCGACCATTGAAATATCAAACCATATACAAAGCTTGCTGAGTTCTATACTTCTATGCCTTTATGGTAACCATGATCCGCAGGCCTGCCAGGTTGCCATGGTTTCTAGATGACTGGTCCTCATTGGTGCCCTGGGTGTGGGTGTGTGTGTGTGTGTGTGTGTGTGTTTGTGTGTGTGTGTGTATGTGTGTGTGTGTGTGTGTGTGTGTGTGTGTGTGTGTGTGTGTGTGTGTGTGTGTGTGTGTGTGTGTGTGTGTGTGTGTGTGTGTGTGTGTGTGTGTGTGTGTGTGTGTGTGTGTGTGTGTGTGTGTGTGTGTGTGTGTGTGTGTGTGTGTGTGTGTGTGTGTGTGTGTGTGTGTGTGTGTGTGTGTGTGTGTTTGTTCCCCAGAGTGGAACCACCACCACCCATTGAGTTAGCCCGCCACATTGCTCCTTGGCTGGGCTTGAGGCTATGGGGGCGGAAGAGAGCCTGCCTTGGACCTCGATCTCTCAGTCTACAGTCTCCTGCTGGGGTCTTGAATCCTGTAATGGATGAAGCCTAACTGTTGCCTCAAAAACTATACAGTATACAAACTGTATAGACTACCTCACTGTGTGTGTCTGAATGTTTTGTCTGTGTTGAGTCTACGATGACTCTCTTTATCTCAACATCCATTTCTTCCATTCCTGCATATCAAAAGAAAGTTACTGTAGTCAAGAAAGTAGGGTTATCCAGTTATGCAGAGGATGACGAGTAAGATAATACTCTACTGACGTATGGCGATACACACACTCACTACAAAGACTACTGCTGCAGCGTTGTTCTGGTACATTCTGATGTAACATTACCCTGCTGGGTACAACAGACATCATCAGTCACCATGGTTTAAAGTAACATGGATTCCACAGAGTAGGGATAATGTGTGTGGGGGGTAATGTAGTGATAATGGGGGGTTAATGTTGGGTTAATCCAGATATACACTGACATATTCATACCAGTGGAAGCTGCTGAGAGGAGGACAGCTCATAATACTGGCTGGAACGGAGTCAATGGATTGGTATCATTCCATTATACTCCATTCCAGCCATTATACCCCATTCCAGCCATTATCATTCCAGCCATGATACCCCATTCCAGCCATTATACCCCATTCCAGCCATTATACCCCATTCCAGCCATTATACCCCATTCCAGCCATTATACCGCATTCCAGCCATTATACCCCATTCCAGCCATTATACCCCATTCCAGCCATTATATTCCATTCCAGCCATTATAACCCATTCCAGCCATTATACCCCATTCCAGCCATTACCATTCCAGCCATTATACCCCATTCCAGCCATTACCATTCCAGGCATTATACCCCATTCCAGCCATTATACCCCATTCCAGCAATTATACCCCATTCCAGCCATTATACCCCATTCCAGCCATTATACCCCATTCCAGCCATTATACCCCATTCCAGCCATTATACCCCATTCCAGCCACTATACCCCATTCCAGCCATTATCATTCTAGGCATTATACCCCATTCCAGCCATTATACCCCATTCCAGCCATTATACCCCATTCCAGCCATTATACCCCATTCCAGCCACTATACCCCATTCCAGCCATTATCATTCTAGGCATTATACTCCATTCCAGCCATTATCATTCTAGGCATTATATTCCAGTCCAGCCATTATACCCCATTCCAGCCATTATCATTCCAGCCATTATCATTCCAGCCATTATACCCCATTCCAGCCACTATACCCCATTCCAGCCATTATACCCCATTCCAGCCATTATACCCCATTCCAGCCATTATACCCCATTCCAGCCATTATACCCCATTCCAGCCATTATCATTCCAGCCATTATACCCCATTCCAGCCATTATCATTCCAGCCACTATACCCCATTCCAGCCACTATAACCCATTCCAGTCATTATATTCCATTCCAGCCATTATACCCCATTCCAGCCATTATCATTCCAGCCATTATACCCCATTCCAGCCATTATCATTCCAGGCATTATACCCCATTCCAGCCATTATACCCAATTCCAGCCATTATCATTCCAGCCATTATACCCCATTCCAGCCATTATACCCCATTCCAGCCACTATACCCCATTCCAGCTATTATACCCCATTCCAGCCACTATACCCCATTCCAGCCACTATACCCCATTCCAGCCATTATACTCCATTCCAGCCATTATCATTCCAGACATTATCATTCCAGCCATTATACCCCATTCCAGCTATTATACTCCATTCCAGCTATTATACCCCATTCCAGCCACTATACCCCATTCCAGCCACTATACCCCATTCCAGCCATTATACCCCATTCCAGCCAATATTATGAGCTGCCATCCCCTCAGCAGCTTTCACTGGTTCACACATTACCCTTCAGTTTGCCTCTATTTCAGAACAAATTATTTAAAATATCACACTACATACTGTGCTGTGGAGTTTCTAGCTTTACACCCCAAGGGTTTTTAGGCTGAGCAGAACTCTCTCTCTCTCTCTGCAGTCTCTCTATCTCTCTCTCTCTGCAGTCTCTATCTTTCTTTCTCTCTCCCTCTCTCTCTCTGCAGTCTCTCTCTCTCTCTCTCTCTCTGTCTCTCTCTCTCTGCAGTCTCTCTCTCTCCCTGTCTCTCTGTCTCTCTCTCTCTCTCTCTGTCTGTCTCTATCTCTCTCCCTCTGTCTGTCTCTATCCCTCTCCCTCTGTCTGTCTCTATCTATCTCTCTCCCTCTCTCCGTCTGTCTGTCTGTCTGTCTGTCTGTCTGTCTGTCTGTCTGTCTGTCTGTCTGTCTGTCTGTCTGTCTGTCTGTCTGTCTGTCTGTCTTCCCTCTCTCTCTCTTTCTCTGCAGCTAAAGTCAGACGAAATGTGGGCGAAAGTCCAACGAGTTTTGAGCAGATACAGTTCCTTCAGAAACAATTCACACACCTTGAATGTATGAAAAATACAACTAATATATATACATACAGTACCAGTCATAAGTTTAGACACTTACTCATTCAAGGGTTTTTCATTATTTAACTATTTTCTACATTGTAGAATAATAGTGAAGACATCAAAACTATGAAATAACACATATGGAATAATGTAGTAACCAAAAAAGTGTTAAACAAATCAAAATATATTTGATATTCTTCAAAGTAGCCACCCTTTGCCTTGATGACAGCTTTGCTGAGTGATTGAATACTTATTCACTCAAGACAATATAGCTTTTCATTTTCAGTTAATGTGTAAAAATGTTTAGAAAAAACTGAATTCACCTTTGATATTATGGGATATTGTGTGTAGGCCAGTGACCAAAAATCTCAATGTAAATCATTTTAAATTCAGGTTGTAACACAATAAAAGTTGGAAAAAGTCAAGGGTTGTGAATACTTTCTGAAAGCACTGTATAATCAATTGTATCTGTCTGAGTGTTAAAATACGTTGGACTCATCTCTCTCCAGACTAAAGTGTGTGTAGGCGTGTGTGTGTGGGTGTGTGTGTGTGATCTGTTACAGCTTTGAGTATTACAATGTTTCTGGTCTCATCTCCTTTCTGCCCATAGCTATTAGGGATGTGATAAATGGAAAATTTTGATTAACGTTTAAACGGTTTTCCGTAAGTGTAGCCTACCCTAACAAACAAACATACCGTAGTGCTTTCTATGGGCCACATTCCATTATATCTGAAAAGGGTCATCGATACGGGCTACGGGTAGCCTACTGTCATTTCATATTATGAGACAAAAACACCCCAACCCACTCAGCAACGAAGAGCCACCCGTGATCGCAAGACTGGCCCAAAGATAGACCTACCTCTGTATCCAGGCGACATCGGTCCTAAGAATAAACTACAACAGGCAACAGACTGACGACTGAACACACACTGGTATCATTAGCTAAGAGGCAGAGCAGACAGGCCAGCGTGAGGGAGAGAGAGGAGGAGCAGGCAGGCCAGCGTGAGGGAGAGAGATGAGGGGCAGGCAGGCCAGCGTGAGGGAGAGAGAGGAGGAGCAGGCACGCCAGCGTGAGGGAGAGAGATGAGGGGCAGGCAGGCCAGCGAGAGGGAGAGAGAGGAGGGGCAGGCAGGCCAGCGAGAGGGAGAGAGAGGAGGGGCAGGCAGGCCAGCGAGAGGGAGAGAGATGAGGAGCAGGCAGGCCAGCGAGAGGGAGAGAGAGGAGGAGCAGGCAGGCCAGCGAGAGGGAGAGAGAGGAGGAGCAGGCAGGCCAGCGAGAGGGAGAGAGAGGAGGAGCAGGCAGGCCAGCGAGAGGGAGAGAGAGGAGGAGCAGGCAGGCCAACGAGAGGGAGAGAGAGGACGGGCAGGCAGGCCAGCGAGAGGGAGAGATAGGAGGGGCAGGCAGGCCAGCGAGAGGGAGAGAGAGGACGGGCAGGCAGGCCAGCGAGAGGGAGAGAGAGTAGGAGCAGGCAGGCCAGCGAGAGGGAGAGAGAGGAGGAGCAGGCAGGCCAGTGAGAGGGAGAGAGAGGAGGAGCAGGCAGGCCAGCGAGAGGGAGAGAGAGGACTGGCAGGCAGGCCAGCGAGAGGGAGAGGAGTGGCAGGCAGGCCAGCGAGAGGGAGAGAGAGGACGGTCAGGCAGGCCAGCGAGAGGGAGAGAGAGGAGGAGCAGGCAGGCCAGCGAGAGAGAGAGAGGACGGGCAGGCAGGCCAGCGTGCCTAGCAAATTCATCAAAGTAGCCTAAAGTTCACCTGTTACTATGGTTTTATTTAAATTACACAACTTCCTCAGGCCTTTATAGCCATCATCTAGTTAGGCTGTAACACGGAAAATAATGTGTTTTGTGAAAAATGCAATATGATTTTAATTGTGGGGAAAACATCGTTTTTTGTTTAGGGATTTTTTCTTAACGTTAAGGATCCCAACTTCGTTTAAACGTTTTAAAGTTCACAGCCCTAATAGCTATAACCACAATACACTGACAGGTTGGTCAGAGATACAGGGCTATAACCACTATACACTGACAGGTTGGACAGAGATACAGGACTATAGCCACTATACACTGACAGGTTGGACAGAGATACAGGGCTATAGCCACTATACACTGACAGGTTGGACAGAGATACAGGGCTATAGCCACTATACACTGACAGGTTGGACAGAGATACAGGGCTATAGCCACTATACACTGACAGGTTGGACAGAGATTCAGGGCTATAGCGGCACACACTAGGCCTAATAAACATCAGTGAGGAATTCCCCACAAAGCAGAGGTCTGCAACACAGTCTAAAAGAGAGAGGAGAGGAGAGTGATTCCAATCTACGAGATGGCTGCTGATTGACAGGCAGGGTTCGGGAGTAACGGATAACTTGTATCTTTAAACAAAATACGAACTATAATCCATTACTTTACCAGTAAAAATTATGTAATCAGATTTCAGATTTAATTTGTTTTAAAGACGATTACTTCCAGGATTACTTTTCAATTCTGAAAGGATTTTTGAAACAAAAATACTTCTGACAACTTTCTGTTATCTCAATTACATTTTAAGTTCAAGTTATTTCCGTCTGAGTGACTCTGACCACAAGTCAGAGACCACTATGATGACACACCAAATGTGTTTGATGGATTGCGGGAAAAGAGCAAAAATAGGCTTTTGTAGGCTATAGTCCAAGCTATGTCTTCCAATGGTGCGACTGCTGTCGGCATCCAAAGATTATCCAACTTGAATAAACGCTTGGAGGTTAAGATGACGACAGCAGTGGTGTAGTCTACAGCGATACGGATATCACTTATTGTTGATATCTATATAGAGCATTAATGTGAATCACACTGCTGCTCTCTCTCTTAACTATTTTCGCATTACGGATTGTGGTTGATTGTGGATGGCTGTGTACAGTTGAAGTCGGATGTTTTCATACACCTTAGCCAAATACAGTCATGGCCAAAAGTTTTGAGAATGACACAAATACTAATTTTCACAAAGTCTGCTGTCTCAGTTTGTATGATGGCAATTTGCATATACTCCAGAATGTTATGAAGAGTGATCAGACTCTGTAGGGAAGCTAGCACTCCAGTGCTAGCTTCCCTACACTGGCTTCCTGTTAAGGCAAGGGCTGATTTCAAGGTTTTACTGCTAACCTACAAAGCATTACATGGGCTTGCTCCTACCTATCTTTCCGATTTGGTCCTGCCGTACATACCTACACGTACGCTACGGTCACAAGACGCAGGCCTCCTAATTGTCCCTAGAATTTCTAAGCAAACGGCTGGAGGTAGGGCTTTCTCCTATAGAGCTCCATTTTTATGGAATGGTCTGCCTACCCATGTGAGAGACGCAGACTCAGTCTCAACCTTTAAGTCATTACTGAAGACTTATCTCTTCAGTAGGTCCTATGATTAAGTATAGTCTGGCCCAGGAGTGTGAAGGTGAACGGAAAGGCTGGAGCAACGAACCGCCCTTGCTGTCTCTGCCTTGTCGGTTCCCCTCTTCCCACTGGGATTCTCTGCCTCTAACCCTTTTACAGGGGCTGAGTCACTGACTTACTGGTGTTCTTCCATGCCGTCCATGGGAGGGGTGCGTCACTTGAGTAGGTTGAGCCACTGACGTGGTCTTCCTGTCTGGGTTGGCGCCCCCCCCTTGGGTTGTGCCGTGGCGGACATCTTTGTGGGCTATACTCGGCCTTGTCTTCGGACGGTAAGTTGGTGGTTGTAGATATCCCTCCAGTGGTGTGGGGGCTGTGCTTTGGCAAAGTGGGTGGGGTTATATCCTGCCTGTTTGGCCCTGTCCGGGGGTATCATCGGATGGGGCCACAGTGTCTTCTGATCCCTCCTGTCTCAGCCTCCAGTATTTATGCTGCAGTAGTTTATGTGTCGGGGGGCTAGGGTCAGTCTGTTACATCTGGAGTATTCTCTTGTCTTATCCAGTGTCCTGTGTGAATGTAAATATGCTCTCTCTAATTCTCTTTCTTTCTTTCTCTCGGAGGACCTGAGCCCTAGGACTACCTGGCATGATGACTCCTTGCTGTCCCCAGTCCACCTGGCAATGCTGCTGCTCCAGTTTCAACTGTTCTGCCTGCGGCTACGGAACCCTGACCTGTTCACCGGACGTGCTTGTTGCACCCTCGACAATTACTATGATTATTATTATTTGACCATGCTGGTCATTTACGAACATTTTAACATCTTGACCATGTTCTGTTATAATATCCACCCGGCACAGCCAGAAGAGGACTGGCCACCCCTCATAGCCTGGTTCCTCTCTAGGTTTCTTCCTAGGTTTTTGGCCTTTCTCAGGAGTTTTTCCTAGGGAGTTTTTCCCAGCCACCGTGCTTCTTTCACATGCATTGCTTGCTGTTTGGGGTTTTAGGCTGGGTTTCTGTACAGCACTTTGAGATTTCAGCTGATGTACGAAGGGCTATATAAATAAATTTGATTTGATTTGATCAGACGAACTGCAATTAATTGCAAAGTCCCTCTTTGCCATGCAAATGAACTGAATCCCCCCAAAACATTTCCACTGCATTTCAGCCCTGCCACAAAAGGACCAGCTGACATCATGTCAGTGATTCTCTCGTTAACACAGGTGTGAGTGTTGACGAGGACAAGGCTGGAGATCATTCTGTCAATTTTGCCTAAGATCACAGCCATGAATAAAGAATGGAACCAACACATCCTCCGAGAGCAACTTCTCCCAACCATCCAGGAACAGTTTGGTGATGAACAATGCCTTTTCCAGCATGATGGAGCACCTTGCCATAAGGCAAAAGTGATAACTAAGTGGCTCGGGGAACAAAACATCGATATTTTGGGTGAATGGCCAGGAAACCTCCCAGACCTTAATCCCATTGAGAACTTGTGGTCAATCCTCAAGAGGCGGGTGGACAAACAAAACCCCACAAATTCTGACAAACTCCAAGCATTGATTATGCAAGAATGGGCTGCCATCAGTCAGGATGTGGCCCAGAAGTTAATTGACAGCATGCCAGGGCGGATTGTAGAGGTCTTGAAAAAGAAGGGTCAACACTGCAAATATTGACTCTTTGCATCAAGTTCATGTAATTGTCAATAAAAGCCTTTGACACTTGTAATTATACTTCAGTATTCCATAGTAACATCTGACAAAAATATCTAAAGACACTGAAGCAGCAAACTTTGTGGAAATTAATATTTGTGTCATTCTCAAAACTTTTGGCCACGACTGTACATTTTTTCACAATTCCTGACATTTAATCCTATTAAGAATTCCCTATTTTAAGTCAGTTAGGATCACCACTTTATTTAAAAAATGTGAAATGTCAGAATAATAGTAGAGAGAATTATTTACTTCAGCTTTAATTTCTTTCATCACATTCCCAGTGGGTCAGAAGTTTATGTACCCTCAATTAGTATTTCATAGCATTGCCTTTACATTTTTTAACTTGGGTCAAACGTTTCGAGTAGCCTTCCACAAGCTTCCCACAACAAGTTGGGTGAATTTTGTCCCATTCCTCCTGACAGAGCTGGTGTAACTGACTCAGGTTTGTAGGCCTCTTTGCTCACACATGCTTTTTCAATTCTGCCCACAAAGTTTCTATAGGATTGAGGTAAGAGCTTTGTGATGGCCACTCCAATACCTTGACTTTGTTGTCCTTAAGCCATTTTGCCACTTTGGAAGTATGCCTGGGGTCATTGTCCATTTGGAAGACCCATTTGCGACCAAGCTTTAACTTCCTGACTGATGTCTTGAGATGTTGTTTCAATATATCCACATAATTTTCTTACCTCATGATGCCATCTATTTTGTGAAGTGCACCAGTCCCTCCTGCAGCAAAGCACCCCCACAACATGATGCTGCCACCCCGTGCTTCATGGTTGGTGTTCTTCAACTTGCAAGCATCCCCCTTTTTCCTCCAAATATAACAATGGTCATTATGGCCAAACAGTTCTATGTTTGTTTCATCAGATCAGAGGACATTTCTCCAAAAAGTACGATCTTTGTCCCCATGTGCAGTTGCAAACCGTAGTCCGGCTTTTTATGGCGGTTTTGCAGCAGTGGCTTCTTCCTTGCTGAGCGACCTTTCTTTTTGGAAAAATTACTTGTGTCATGCACAAAGTAGATGTTCAAACCGACTTGCCAAAACTATAGTTTGTTAACAAGACATTTGTGGAGTGGTTGAAAACGAGTTTTAATGACTCCAACCTAAGTGTCTGTAAACTTCCGACTTCAACTGTACATATGTATTTTAACCCAATAATGGTTGAATTGAAGAAGTTTAAGCTGCCTATCAATCATTGTTTTTGCAGCCAGTGGACAGCCAATGAAAAGTGCGCTCTTGCAACAGCTGCATAGTGCGGATCCCAGCCTATGGAATAAATGTCTGAGTTCCTCCCTTCTAAACTCCTCTATGGTATCGTGCTGTATACTGTCAAAAACGAGTTTAATTTAAGATGTGGGGCTTTTACTGCTCAATCTAATTTGTGTTCAATTGGGTTGAGATCTGGTGACTGAAACACACACATACCCTAAGATCTCTTCTTCTAGCCATGGTAGCCAGAATAATGAGCACCTGGGCATTTTTATATATGACCCTAAGCATGATGGGATGTTAATTGCTTAATTAACTGACCATGTAGAGAATGAAGAGATACATGATCATTAAACTCTCTGTTGGTTCTACCACTTCCTCTGCATACATACATCAGCTCTGTCATACTCCTGTCCTTGCCTTTAGGCTTTACCCTGGTGGTCCAGGAGGTGTGGTGTTGTAGACTTTATGAATAGATGCTCAAACTTCAACACTTTTGATAGACTTAAACAGCTACAAATTATCAAGATATCAAAGTGTCACCAACTAAAACGTAAACAATAGGCCTAGAGCAAATGCAGCATATGACCTTCATTTTTCACATGCAAATAGCACTTTTTGGTAGTGCTCAAAGCATGCCATTCCGAGAGCACTGTTCATTTTTCAACTCGAAGCCATGATCCCAATCAGTCCTCCATTTAAAAGGGGGGAAGAAAGAGAGAGACAGCTGCATGTGAGCTGCCGCATTTTCCGGGAATGTTTTTACAAAAAGATAGATTTAGAGTTAGATACACTTTTTTTTCAACAAGGACATATACAGGATGCTACCCTCCACAACATAACCTTCACTCCAAATCAAAACTCCAAAGCTACAACCTGGTTTTGGACAAAAACCTACAACCAAAGATTCTTATTTCCAATACAGCAAATGCTCTGGCAATCAAACAACAGAAACCTGAAAACACCATCCAACCTGGAACTGAGTGAGTAGTGTTTAGTCTGAAGTCCAACCTGGAACTGAGTGAGTAATGTCTAGTCTGAAGTCCAACCTGGAACTGAGTGAGTAGTGTTTAGTCTGAAGTCCAACCTGGAACTGAGTGAGTAATGTCTAGTCTGAAGTCCAACCTGGAACTGAGTGAGTAATGTCTAGTCTGAAGCTTTATGAAAGCCAAGAAGAAAAATACATTACAAGGATATATTTTACTTTATAAGGACTGAATGCTAAGTTAAGGCTACCAAGCTTGCTAGGACAGAACAGATACAACTTCAATTAGCACTGAGGTGTGAAATGACAGGTGTCAAAGCCTTTGAGCCCAACAATGGCAGGAGAGTCTCAGCCTACCTCACCCAAATCCAGAGGCCTTTGAAGCCCCCTCCCGCTGTTCGGAGACCATCCCCTGGCATTTTCTACAAGGAATCTGCTACCAGAAAAAGGTTTCTCCCAAGAGTGCGTGACACCTACTCCCGTTGCCTGCTGCACTGCTGCTTGGATTCCACCTGGCAATCTGTTCACCGTCTGCCCTGGCCTGTCTCCCATATCTGGTACAGGTACCCCAACCACACCCCCTCATTCGCCTCCAGCACACATGCACTGTTGGGGAGAGTGACTCTGAACTTACAATGGCTTGCCCAAAGTCAATATATTGTTTTCTTGTGCTTCATGCTATTTGCCTCATGACTCCTGCATGCTTTGTTGACTATGAACATGCTTGTTTACCCAACCGTGGGACAGACTATGTTTGTTCCCACAGTCGGGACTCTGACTCTCTATGGGTTACACAGAGTCTTGGCCTCCCATCCTATTCTAACCACCTCTTGCCGGCTTTGTATTCATGTTACCTGATGAAATTGCTGTACAATGTGATCTTGTTGCCATCTAATGCACATTCAAATGTCATAAATCAACACTGCAGAGCTCTCCCTGTTCTCTGCCGTGCCCTGATTGTATTACTGCTGATGATATCTGGTAATGTGCATGTACACCCTGGCCCATCTACTGTCGCTAGCCCCAATTCTGACTTGTGCTCTGATATCTGCTTCAATGACTTCTGCTCTCCTAAAACCCTGGGTTTTCTGCACGTTAACACTAGAAGCTTATTACCTAAAATGGATCAATTGAAAGTGTGGGTTCACAGCTCCAATCCAGATGTGTTGGTCATTACTGAGATATGGTTAAGGAAGAGTGTTTTGAACACTGATCTTAACCTTTCTGGTTATAACCTTTTTCGGCAAGACAGATCTTCCAAAGGTGGTGGAGTGGCAATCTTTACCAAGGAAAACCTTCAGTGCTCGGTTATCTCCACCAAGTCTGTCTCCAAACAATTTGCTTAGCTGGTTTTAAGCATTAAACTTTCAAATAGCTCTTTGTTTACTGTTTCTGGGTGTTATTGTCCTTCATCAGCACCAGCCTGTACCCTACCTGCCCTAAGCTCTCTCCTGGCCCCTTACACTAAGTCTGAATTTGTCCTGATAGGTGACCTAAACTGGGACATGCTTAAACCACCTGGCCAAGTCCATAAAGCAATGGGACTCCCTAAATCTTTCTCAGAATATTAGCAATCCCACAAGGTATGACTCCAAACACCCAGAAAAGGCTACTCTCCTTGATGTTATCCTCACAAATAATCCTGATAGGTATCAGTCTGGTGTTGTCTGTAATGACCTTAGTGATCAGTGTTTTACAGCCTGTGTTTGTAACGGCTGCTCAGTGAAACGACCCGTCCTGATTTGTCCTAGATGCTTGCTAAAAAACTTTAATGAGCAAGCCTTCCTTCATGACCTGGCCTCTGTAAATTGTATTATAGAATCAGCTTGATCCCCTCAGTCGAAGACACTTGAACCTTCTTCTTTGATATTTTCTGCGGTATTGTTAACAAACAAGCCCCCATAAAGAAAATGAGAATTAAAAACAGCTTCAGCTCCTGGTTCGACCTTGATCTTGCAGAGTTACTCCACCTCAAGAATTGCATTTGGCGAAAGGCTCGGCACATGCATAGTCAGGCTGACTGACTCTCGTTCAGGCGAGTGAGAAATAAAGGCACTCAGGCTATCCGGAAGGCCATAGTTAGTTACTTTAAGGAGCAGCTGCAAAGTTAGTTACTTTAAGGAGAATAAACCCTCCTCCTCACAGCTGCCCATGTCCCTTAATGTTGATGATGTGATTGTTACAGACAAGGAGCACATGGCTGAGCTCTTTAATCACCACTTCATTAAGTCAGGATTTCTATTTTGACTCAGCCATGCCTCCTTGCCCGTCCAACATTTCCTCATCTCCCACCCCTTCTAATGCGACTCGCCCCGATGATCCTCCCTCCTTTTCCCCTGCTACAAAGTTTCTCCCTGCATGCGATCACTGAGTCCGAGGTGCTAAAGGAGCTCCTTAAACTTGTCCCCCAAAAACGTCTGGGTCAGATGGTTTAGACCCTTTCTTCTTTAAAGTTGCTGCCCCTATCATCACCAAGCCTATCTCAGATCTTTTTAACCTGTCTCTCCTTTCTGGTGAGGTTCCCAGTGCTTAAAAGGCAGCCACAGTGCACCCTTTAATTTAAAGGGAGAGATCAAGCTGATCCTAACTGTTATATGCCAATTTATATTTTTCCCTGTTTATCAAAAGTGTTGGAAAAACTTGTCAATAATCAACTGGCTAGCTTTCGCGATGTCTATAGTATTCTCTCTGGTATGCAATCTGGTTTCTGCTCAGGTTATGGATGTGTCACTGCAACCTTAAAGGTCCTCAATGATGTCACCATTACCCTTGATTCTAGCTTATAATACGGTAGACCATTCCATTCTTGTGGGCCGACTAAGGAGTATTGGTATCTCTGAGGGGTCTTTGGCCTGGTTTGCTAACTACCTCTCTCAAAGAGTGCAGTGTATGAAATCAGAACATCTGCTGTCTCAGACACTGCCTGTCACCAAGGGAGTACCCCAAGGCTCCTAGGCCCCACGCTCTTCTCAATTTACATCAACAACAAAACTCAGGCAGTAGGAAGCTCTCTCATCCATTTATATGCAGATGATACAGTCCTATACTCAGCTGGGCCCTCCCCAAATTTTGTGTTAAATGCTCTACAACAAAGATTTCTTAGTATCCAACAAGCTCTGCCCTTAACCTTGTTCTGAACACCTCCAAAACAAAGGTCATGTGGTTTGGTAAGAAGAATGCCCCTCTCCCCACAGGTGTGATTACTACCTCTGAGGGTTTAGAGCTTGAAGTAGTCACCTCATACAGGTACTTGGGAGTATGGCTAGATGGTACACTGTCCTTCCCTCAGCAGATATCCAAGCTGCAAGCTAAGGTTAAATCTAGACTTCGTTTTCTCTATCGTAATCGCTCCTCTTTCACCCCAGCTGCCAAACTAACCCTGATTCAGATGACCATTTTGAGCTGCAGCAAACACTCAAACTGGACAGTTTTATCTCCATCTCTTCATTCAAAGACACAATCATGGACACTCTTACTGACAGTTGTGGCTGCTTCGCGTGATGTATTGTTATCTCTTCCTTCTTGCCATTTCAAATCAAATGTAACTTTATTTGTCACACGCGCCAAATACAACCTTACCGTGAAATGCTTACTGACAAGCCCTTAACCAACAGTGCAGTTCAAGTAGAGTTAAGAAAATATTTACCAAATAGACTAAAGTAAAAAATAAAAATAAAAGTAACGAGGCTATATACAGGGGGTACTGGTACCGAGTCAATGTGCGGGGGTACAGGTTAGTTGTACATGTAGGTAGGGGTGAAGTGACTATGCATAGACAATTAACAGCAAGTAGCAGTAATGTACAAAAGGGAGGGGGGGGGTCAATGTGGTGATTTGATTAATTGTTCAGCAGTCTTATGGTTTGGGGTAGAAGCTGTTGAGGCGCTCCGGTACCGCTTGCCGTACGGTAGTAGAGAAAACACTATAACTTGGTTGACTGGAGTCTCTGACAATTTTGTGGGCTTTCCTCTGACACCGCCTATTATATAGGTCCTGGATGGAAGGAAGCTTGGCCCCAGTGATGTACTGGGCCGTACGCACTACCCTCTGTAGCGCCTTACATTCAGATGCCGAGCAGTTGCCATACCAAGCAGTGAGGCAAACGGTCAGGATGCCCTCGATGGTGCAGCTGTAGAACCTTTTGAGGATCTGGGGACTCATGCCAAATCTTTTCAGTCTCCTGAGGGGGAAAATGTTTTGTCGTGCCCTCTTCATGACTGTCTTGATATGTTTGGACCATGATAGTTTGTTGGACACCAAGGAACATGAAACTCTCGACCCACTCCACTACAACCCCGTTGATGTTAATGGGGGCCTGTTCAGCCCGCCTTTTCCTGTAGTCCAAGATCAGCTTCTTTGTGTTGCTCACATTCAGGGAGAGGTTGTTGTCCTGACACCACACTGCCAGTTCTCTGACCTCCTCCCTATAGGCCGTCTCATCGTTGTCGGTCATCAGGCCTAGCACTGTTGTTTCGTCAGCAAACTTAATTATGGTGTTGGAGTCATATTTGGCCACGCAGTCGTGGGTGAACAGGGAGTACAGGAGGGCACTAAGTACCCACCCCTGAGTGGCCCCAGTGTTAAGGATAGCGTGGCAGACGTGTTGTTGCCTACTCTTACGACCTGGGGGCGGCCCGTCAGGAAGTCCAGGATCCAGTTGCAGAGGGAGGTGTTTAGTCCCAGAGTCCTTAGCTTAGTGATGAGCTTTGTGGGCACTACGCTGAGCTGTAGTCAATGAACAGCATTCTCACATAGGTGTTCCTTTTGTCCAGGTGGGAAAGGGCAGTGTGGAGTGCAATTGAGATTGCGTAATCTGTGGATCTGTTGGTGTGTGATGTGAATTGGAGTGGGCCGAGGGTGTCCGGGAGGATGCTGTTGATGTGAGCCATGACCAGCAATTTCAAAGCACTTCATGGCTACCGACTTGAGTGCTACAGGGCGGTAATCATTTAGGCAGGTTACCTTCGCTTCCTTGGGCACAGGGACTATGGTGGTCTGCTTGAAACATGTAGGTATTACAGACTCAGTCAGGGAGAGGTTAAAAATGTCAGTGAAGACAATTGACAATTTGTCCGTGCATGCTTTGAGTACACGTCCTGGTAATCCGTCTGGCCCAGCGGCTTTGTGAATGTTGACCTGTTTAAAGGTTTTGTTCACATCAGCTACCAAGAGCGTTATCACACAGTCATCCAGAACAGCTGGTGATCTCGTGCATGCTTCAGTGTTGCTTGCCTCGAAGTGAGGAAAAAAGGCCTTTAGCTCGTCTGGTAGGCTCGCGTCACTGGGCAGCTCGAGTCTGGGTTTCCCTTTGTAGTCTGTAATAGTTTTCAAGCCCTGCCACATCCGACGAGTGTCAGAGCCAGTGTAGTAGGATTCAATCTTAATCCTGTATTGACGTTTTGCTCGTTTGATGGTTTGTCTGAGGGCATAGCGGGATTTCTTATAAGCGTCCGGATTAGTCTCCTGCTCCATGAAAGCGGCAGCTCTAGCCTTTAGCTCGATGCTGATGTTGCCTGTTATCCATGGCTTCTGGTTGGGATATGTACGTACGGTCACTGTGGGGACAATATTGTCGATGCACTTATTGATGAAGCCGATGACTTGTGATGGTGTACTCTTCAATGCCATTGGATGAATCCCAGAACATATTCCAGTCTGTACTAGCAAAACAGTGCTGTAGTGTAGCATCCGCGTCATCTGACCACTTTCATGTTGAGTGAGTCACTGGTACTTCCTGCTTTAGTTCTTGCTTGTACGCAGTAATCAGGAGGATAGATTTATGGTCAGATTTGCCAAATGGAGGGCGGGGGAGAGCTTTGTATGGATCTCTTTGTGTGGTCTAGGATTTTTTTTCTCTAGTTGCACATGTAACATGCTGGTAAAAATTTGGTAAAACTCATTTAAGTTTGCCTGCATTAAAGTCCCCGGCCACTAGGAGCGCCGATTGTACCATGTTTTGTGCTGCTGCCATGTTGTGTTGCTACCATGTTGCCGTCATGTTGTGTTGCTACCATGCTGTGTTGTCATGTGTTGCTGCCATGCTATGTTGTTATCTTAGGTCTCTCTTTATGTAGTGTTGTGTTGTCTCTCTTGTCGTGATGTGTGTTTTGTCCTATATTTTTATTTACATTTTTAATCCCAGCCCCCGTCCCCGCAGGAGGCCTTTTGTCTTTTGGTATGCCATCACTGTAAATAAGAATTTGTTCTTAACTGACTTGCCTAATTAAATAAAGGTTAAAAAAAATACAAAATAAAAATGACAACAAAATGAACAACAGTGTAATCTAATTAGTCCTTAGTTTTTGGGTTGTGCTCAGGTAAAACAATTTGGCTAATCTATCTTTCCTAGTCCTATTCTTGAAGATCAAATTAATTGGAATGACTGGAAATCTGACAAACTTTGGTTTTTAATGAAAATATATAGCCTAATTGTATTTTTTGTATTGAAGTAAAAAGCAATGCGTTAGAAGAAGCCTTCATAACCTATAAACTCTCAAGCCATTATACTGGCTCACAGACACGTGATTGGTCAGAAATGTCTATATATAGGCTTTATAGAGTAACTACCAGTGAAATAGGCTATGAACACAATCCCATCACCTGGATTGAAGAGAGGAAATGATTTATAAACCTGAGAGAAAATGAAAAACATATTCTCACAGGTGCAGATCAAAGGGGCAGACCACAGGGGGCAGACCACAGGGGGCAGATCACAGGGGGCAGATCACAGGGGCAGATGCATATCACAGATGCAACACAGACATGGAAAATCAAGACAGAAACTCATCTTCCCACAAGTGCATTTATACCATTTCTCCCACATAATTTCCCACTTGACCAGTCAAAAGGAAAATACAACGGTATAGCTTCTCAAACACACAACCATAAACACACACACCTCTCCACTTCTGAAGACATATTATGTGTAATGTAATTTTCCGCCATCTCTCTCTCTCGCGTTCTCTCTCTCTCTCTCTTGCTCTCTCCACAGGAGAATCAGATATATTATTATTTTTTGAATTTTTTTTTTTCACCTTTATTTAACCAAGTAGGCTAGTTGAGAACAAGTTCTCATTTACAACTGCGACCTGGTCAAGATAAAGCAAAGCAGTGCGACACAAACAACAACACAGAGTTACACATGGAATAAACAAAACATACAGTTAATAACACAATAGAAAAAAAAGTCTATATACAGTGTGTGCAAATTAGGTACGATAAGGGAGGTAAGGCAATAAATAGGCCATAGTGGCGAAATAATTACAATTTAGCAATTACTGGAGTGATAGAGACTGGAGTGATACTGGAGTGCAAGTAAAGATACTGGGGTGCAAAGGAGCAAAATAAATAAACAAAGAAAAGTATGGGGATGAGGTAGTTGGATGGGCTATTTACAGATGGGCTATGAACAGGTGCAGTGACCTGTGAGCTGCTCTGACAGCTGGTGCTAAAAGTTAGAAAGGGAGATTTGAGTCTCCAGCTTCAGTGATTTTTGCAATTCGTTCCAGTCATTGGCAGCAGAGAACTGGAAGGAAAGGCGGCCAAAGAGGGAATTGGCTTTGGGCGTGACCAGTGAAATATACCTGCTGGAGCGCGTGCTACAGGTGGGTGCTGCTATGGTGACCACTGAGCTGAGATAAGGTGGGGCTTTGCTTTACCTAGCAAAGACTTATAGATGACCTGGAGCCAGTGGGTTTGGCGACAAATATGAAGCGAGGGCCAGCCAACGAGAGCATACAGGTCGCAGTGGTGGGTGGTATATGGGGCTTTGGTGACAAAACAGATGACACTGTGAAAGACTGCGCCCAATTTGCTGAGTAGAGTGATGGAGGCTATTTTGTAAATGACATCACCGAAGTCAAGCATCGGTAGGATGGTCAGTTTTACGAGGGTATGTTTGGCAGCATGAGTGAAGGATTCTTTGTTGCAAAATAGGAAGCCGATTCGAGATTTCATTTTGAATTGGAGATACTTAATGTGAGTCTGGAAGGAGAGTTTACAGTCTAACCAGACAACTAGGTATTTGTAGATGTCCACATATTCTAAGTCAGAACCGTCCAGAGTAGTGATGCTGGACGGGCGGGCAGGTGCTGGTAGCGATCGGTTGAAGACATGCATTTAGTTTTACTTGCATTTAAGAGCAGTTGGAGGTCGCGGAAGGAGAGTTGTATGGCATTGAAGCTCGTCTGGAGGTTATTTAACACAGTGTCCAAAGAAGGGCCAGAACTATACAGAATGGTATCGTCTGCATAGAGGTGGATCAGAGACTCACCAGCAGCAAGAGCGACATCCTTGATGTATACAGAGAAAAGAGTCGGCCCGAGAATTGAACCCTGTGGCACACCCATAGAGACTTCCAGAGGTCCGGACAACAGGCCCTCCAATTTGACACACTGAACTCTGTCTGATAAGTAGTTGGTGAACCAGGCGAGGCAGTCATTTGAGAAACCAAGGCTGTTGAGTCTGTCGATAAGAATGTGGTGAGAGTCGAAGGCCTTGGCCAGGTTTATGAATACAGCTGCACAGTATTGTCTCTTATCGATGGAGGTTATGCAATCGTTTAGGACCTTGAGCGTGGCTGAGGTGCACCCATGACCAGCTCAGAAACCAGATTGCATAGCGGAGAAGGTACGGTGAGATTCGAAATGGTCGGTGATCTGTTTGTTAACTTGGCTTTCGAAGACCTTAGAAAGACAGAGTAGGATAGGTATAGGTCTATAACAGTTTGGGTCTAGAGTGTCTCCCTCTTTGAAGAGGGGGATGACCGCGGCAGCTTTCCAATCTTTGGGGTTCTCAGACGATACAAAAGAGAGGTTGAATAGGCTAGTAATAAGGGTTGCAACAATTTCGGCAGATAATTTTAGAAAGAGAGGGTCCAGATTGTCTAGTCCTGCTGATTTGTAGGGGTTCATATTTTGCAGCTCTTTCAGAACGTCAGCTATCTGGATTTGGGTGAAGGAGAAATGGGGGAGGCTTGGGTAAGTTGCTGTGGGGGGTGCAGGGCTGTTGAACAGGGTAGGGGTGGCCAGGTGGAAAGCATGGCCAGCCGTAGAAAAATGCTTATTGAAATTCTCGTGGATTTATCGGTGGTGACAGTGTTTCCTAGCCTCAATAAAGTGGGCAGCTGGGAAGAGGTGCTCTTATTCTCCATGGACTTTACAGTGTCCCAGAACTTTTTGGAGTTTGTGCTGCAGGATGCAAATTTCTGTTAGGAAAGCAAAAGCTAACTTTTTCAAACTGCCTGTGCATATTGGTTCCTAACTTCCCTGAAAAGTTGCATATCGCGGGGGCTAGTCGATTCTAATGCAGTACGCCACAGGATGTTTTTGTGCTGGTCAAGGGCAGTCTCAACTGGAGTGAACCACGGGCTACATCTGTTCCTGGTTCTACATTTTTTTGAATGGGGCATGCTTATTTAAGATTGTGAGGAAAGCATTTTTAAGAATAATCACGCATCTTCTACTGACGGAATGAGGTCAATATCGTTCCAGGATACCCGGGCCAGGTCGATTAGAAAGGCCTGCTCGCTGAAGTGTTTTAGGGAGCGTTTGACAGTGATGAGGGGTGGTCGTTTGACCGCAGACCCATTACGGACACAAGCAA
This sequence comes from Salmo trutta, assembly GCF_901001165.1. Classification (NCBI taxonomy): domain Eukaryota; kingdom Metazoa; phylum Chordata; class Actinopteri; order Salmoniformes; family Salmonidae; genus Salmo; species Salmo trutta. The sequence goes on along the minus strand of NC_042962.1, from coordinate 9,993,691 downwards.
TGAGGGAGTGATCGCTGAGATCCTGGTTGAAGACAGCAGAGGTGTATTTGGAGGGCAGGTTGGTTAGGATGATATCTATGAGGGTGCCTGTGTTTACGGATTTGGGGTTGTACCTGGTGGGTTCATTGATACTTTGTGTGAGATTGAGGGCATCAAGCTTAGATTGTAGGATGGCCGGGGTGTTTAAGCATGTCCCAGTTTAGGTCACCTAACAGTACGATCTCTGACGATAGGTGGGGTGAAATCAATTCGCATATTGTGTCCAGGGCACAGCTGGGAGCTGAGCGGGGTGTATAGCAGGCGGCAACGGTGGGAGACTTGTTTCTGGAAAGGTGGATTTTTAAAAGTAGAAGCTCAAATTGTTTGGGCACAGACCTGGATAGTAAGACAGAACTCTGCAGGCTATTTATGCAGGTTGTGTTAGTTTGCTCCAGTCTAGCTAGCTCCAGTCGAGAAAGCTCCAGTCTAGCTAGCTCCAGTCTAGCTAGCTCCAGTCTAGCTAGCTCCAGTCTGGTTACCTCCAGTCTAGCTAGCTCCTGTCTAGTTAGCTCCAGTCTAGTTAGCACCAGTCTAGCAAGCTCCAGTCTGGTTACCTCCAGTCTAGCTAGCTCCAGTCGGGTTACCTCCAGTCTAACTAGCTCCAGTCTACTAGCTCCAGTCTGGTTAGCGCCAGTCTAGCTAGCTCCAGTCTAGTTAGCTCCAGTCAAGCTAGCTCCAGTCTAGCTAACTCCAGTCTAGCAAGCTCCAGTATGGTTTCCTCCAGTCTAGCTAGCTCAAGTCTAGTTTGCTCCAGTCTAGCTAGCTCCAGTCTAGTTAGCTCCAGTCTAGCTAGCTCCAGCCTAGCTAGCTCCAGTCTGGTTACTTCCAGTCTAGTTAGCTCCAGTTTAGCTAGCTCCAGTCTAGTTAGCTCCAGTCTACTAGCTTGTCTAGCTAGCTCAAGTCTACTAGCTCCAGTCTAGCTAGCTCAAGTCTACTAGCTCCAGTCTAGTTAGCTCCAGTCTACTAGCTCCAGTCTACTAGCTCAAATCTACTAGCTCCAGTCTAGCTAGCTCCAGTCTACTAGCTCCAGTCTAGCTAGCTCCCATCTACTAGCTTCATGGACATGTATATTTAAACAGCTGTGATGCACACACAGACTACATTGTGTTTCGTGGCCGGTCACTTACAATACATCAATGTCGTGTGTAGACACCTTACAACCCCTGGATAATATGATGGTAGAGAGGGGAAAATGCAGACCATATAATTTTAGTGCAGAGTCAGAAAAACCAACTCCCAGCAAGACAAAGCTAGAAATGTGTGTCCAACATGTGATAACAGCTACTGTCAACCTCTACTACCCACCTCACACACACACACACTCTGAAACACGCATTCCTCCCACCTCCTCACCCCACGTTAGGGGTAACTCTGGGATAGATTATTCACGCCTGGGGAAATCATGATGATCTTCGCTCAACAGGCAAGGCTTCTCTTTGATGCTCAATTAGCTTTGGGAGCCCTGGCTAGCCTAACCAATTACCAATCTGCTGCCTCGAGGAGAGCGACAGGCAGGCAGGCAGGCAGGCAGGCAGGCAGGCAGGCAGGCAAAAACACTGTTCACATGGTGAGGCCACCACAGACATATCACTTTCACCGGGCCCTAGTCTCTATGCTAATGCCTCCCTTCATTTGGTTAAAAAGCCACCATTGGAATAATTGATGATAATTATAGCACTGCACATCATGTTGTGATTTCTCTGCCATCCTCTCTCTTTCATTCTCTCACCATTTTACTCTGCCTCTCTGCGTCTCTCGCTCTCTCTCTCTCTATCACGGTCTCTCAGTGTCTGTTTATATCTCTCTGCCTCCCTCTACCCCTCTCTCTTTCTCCCGAATGGAGGGATGTATGAGGAAGGAGGGGGGAAGAAGTGAGGGAAACCGATTTGCAGAGATGCTCATTAGGAGGGAAAAGAGATGCTGTCCTCTAGAGAGAGACAAAAGCAGCCTTCTCTCAACTCTCCTTTCCTTGTACCCTTTCCTTGTACCTGCTCCTTGTTTCAGTTCCTTGGGCCTTAGTCTCCTTTCTCAGGATCTTGCCAAGTCTCTTAATAGTCCTTGTTCTTGCTAAGTGTGTGTGTTTTTTCCCCTTACAGGCTGACTTACATTGTTGTTTTGGAGGAGGCCACACTCACCACAGCCACAGGTCTACAACACCACACCTCCTGGACCACCAGGTCTACAACACCACCAGGTCTACAACACCACACCTCCTGGACCACCAGGTCTACAACACCACCAGGTCTACAACACCACACCTCCTGGACCACCAGGTCTACAACACCCCCAGGTCTACAATATCCCCAGGTCTACAACACCACCAGGTCTACAACACCACCAGGTCTACAACACCCCCAGGTCTACAACATCCCCAGGTCTACAACATCCCCAGGTCTACAACACCACCAGGTCTACAACACCACACCTCCTGGACCACCAGGTCTACAACACCACCAGGTCTACAACACCACCAGGTCTACAACACCACACCTCCTGGACCACCAGCTCTACAACACCACCAGGTCTACAACACCACCGGGTCTACAACACCACCAGGTCTACAACACCACACCTCCTGGACCACCAGGTCTACAACACCCCCAGGTCTACAACACCCCCAGGTCTACAACACCACCAGGTCTACAACACCACCGGGTCTACAACACCACCAGGTCTACAACACCCCCAGGTCTACAACACCACCAGGTCTACAACACCACACCTCCTGGACCACCAGGTCTACAACACCACCAGGTCTACAACACCCCCAGGTCTACAACACCACCAGGTCTACAACACCACCAGGTCTACAACACCACCAGGTCTACAATACCCCCAGGTCTACAACATCAAACCTCAACCCAATTGAACAGTTATGGGAGATTCTGGAGCAGTGCCTGAGACAGCATTTTCTACCACCATCAACAAAAAAACTAATTATGGAATTACACACACACACACACACACACACAAACTCAAAGAGAACACTAACTCCCAGGGAAACGTTCTAGAACAGTGTGAACTTTCTGTCATGTGCTACCGGGCCGGCAGACAATACAAAACACTTTCCCTCCCCTTGCAGAGAGAGAGAGGGATATATTCACCTCACTGCGCATACAGTTGCTCACATATTGAAGGACAAAGCACTTCACACCCATTAATGACTTCTACCACACATAAAGAGGGTAATCCTTTGGAAATTAACAGGTTGGATAGATAGAGAAAGAAAGAAAGTGAGAATGAGAACACCAATGTGACGAATACGCTATATTTTTTGCTCTTTACTTAAATTGCTGTTTGATCTGGCTTTGGAATTTAACGTTTTTACTGGCGTTTTGGGTTTTCCTGAGCCCAGCGTTTTTACTGGCGTTTTGGGTTTTCCTTAGCCCAATGTTTATCGTTAAGCTTTTCACTTTTACTTTTTTTATCTGCTCCACCACGCACCTGTCTGTCACAGATACCCCCGTCACACTCCCCCCTCTCTCCCGAGCTTTCCTCTCCTACTCGGCCTCCCACCCTGGCCTGTCTCCCCCGGTCTGGTACAGGTACTCCTGTCACACTCCCCCCTCTCTCCCGAGCTTTCCTCTCCTACTCGGCCTTCCCACCCTGGCCTGTCTCCCCCGGTCTGGTACAGGTACTCCCGTCACACTCCCCCCTCTCTCCCGAGCTTTCCTCTCCTACTCGGCCTCCCACCCTGGCCTGTCTCCCCCGGTCTGGTACAGGTACTCCCGTCACACTCCCCCCTCTCCCCCGAGCTTTCCTCTCCTACTCGGCCTTCCCACCCTGGCCTGTCTCCCCCGGTCTGGTACAGGTACTCCCGTCACACTCCCCCCTCTCTCCCGAGCTTTCCTCTCCTACTCGGCCTTCCCACCCTGGCCTGTCTACCCCTGTCAGGTACAGGTACTCCCGTCACACTCCCCCCTCTCTCCCGAGCTTTCACTCGCCTCCAGCACACACATACATGCACACACCGCAGACATTGGACTGATCTGAATTGTATGTAGGCTAATTTACTTGTGACTCTTATGTGAGCTTTATTCAGAAACAATTTCATGAACTAGCATAGACCTACTATTTATTTATTTGATCTCAGACTTTCATAGCCTACTGGAGTTATTTTGTTGCCATTGTATTTTTTTCTTGTGCTTTGCTCCATGACTCCTGCGCTCTTTTTATATTTTTTAGGGGGTAGATCAGCTTTTATTCTGTGGATAGATTGTAGCTTCCATCATTGTAATTGTCTGCATCATTTCCAATCCCTCATATATTTTTAGGGTAAATATATAGACTTCCGTTTCAAAAACAGGGGTCACTTCGAAATGTCCTTGTTTTTGAAAGAAAAGCACATTAAAACAACATCAAATTGATCATAAATACAGTGTAGACATTGTTAATGTTGTAAATGACTATTGTAGCTGGAAACGGCAGATTTTTTATGGAACATCTACATAGGCATCCAGAGGCCCATTATCAACAACCATCATTCCTGTGTTACAATGGCACGTTGTGTTAGCTAATCCAAGTTTATAATTTTAAAGGCTAATTTATCATTACAAAACCCTTTTACAATTATGTTAGCACAGCTGAAAACTGTTGTACTGATTAAAGAAGCAATAAAACTGGCCTTCTTTAGACTAGTTGAGTATCTGGAGCATCAGCATTTGTGGGTTCGATTACAGGCTCAAAATGGCCAGAAACAAAGTCTTTCCTCTGAAATTCGTCAGTCTATTCTTGATCTGAGAAATGAAGGCTATTCAATGCCAGAAATTGCCAAGAAACTGAAGATCTCGTACAACGCTGTGTACTACTCCCTTCACAGAACAGCGCAAACTGGCTCTATCCAGAATAGAAAGAGGAGTGGGAGGCCCCGGTGCACAACTGAGCAAGAGGACAAGTACATTAGAGTGTCTAGTTTAAGAAACAGACACCTCACAAGTCCTCAACTGGAAGCTTCATTAAATAGTACTCGCAAAACACCAGTCTCAACGTCAAAAGGGAAGAACTGACTCCGGGATGCTGGCCTTCTAGGCAGAGTTGCAAAGAAAAAGCCATATCTCACAGTGGCCAATAAAAATAAAAGATTAAGATGGGCAAAAGAACACAGACACTGGACAGAGGAAGATTGGAAGAAAGTATTATGGACAGACGAATCTTAGTTTGAGGTGTTCGGATTACAAAGAACATTCGTGAGATGCAGAAAAAATGAAAAGATGCTGGAGGAGTGCTTGACGCTATCTGTCAAGCATGGTGGAGGCAATGTGATGGTCTTGGGGTGCTTTGGTGGTGGTAAAGTGGGAGATTTGTACAGGGTAAAATGGATCTTGAAAAGGGAAGGCTATCCCTCCATTTTTGCAATGCCATGCCATACCCTGTGGACAATGACCCAAAGCAGAGCTCCAAACTATGCAAGAACGATTGAGGGAAGAAGCAGTCAGCTGGTATTCTATCTATAATGGAGGGGGCAACACAGTCACCGGATCTCAACCCTATTGAGCTGTTGTGGGATCAGCTTGACCATATGGTACGTAAATAGTGCCAATCAAGCCAATCCAACTTGTGGAAGGTGCTTCAGGAAGCATGGGGTGAAATCTCTTCAGATTACCTCAACAAATTGACAACTAGAATGCCAAAGGTCTGCAAGGCTGCAATTGCTGCAAATGGAGGATTCTTTGACGAAAGCAAAGTTTGAAGGAAACAATTATTATTTTTATTAAAAATCATTATTTAAAACCTTGTCAACGTCTTGACTATATTTCCTATTCATTTTGTAACTCATTTCATGAATGTTTTCATGGAAAACAAGGACATTTCTAAGTGACCCCAACCTTTTGAACGGTAGTGTATACAGATCTTTAGAAAATGCATTTTCCTTTCTTATTTTCCCCTAACCCTACCACCCCTCTCCTAATTCGAGTGAACTAATGAACAACAACACTTGGGCTTCTACTTCGAGCTTATACATTGTATATACATTTTACGGAGACAATCTATTTTATAATAGTTATATTTTGTTTGTTTTTAGTCCTGGCCTTCCTCTAACCTCCACCACTCCCATCTATTTCTGATGTCCATCCAGTTTGATTTCTATTTGCCAAATATTTTTAAGTGTGCTATTTCACAAAAGTTCTGAACTTAAATACATTTTACATCCTGCACTCTTTGTTGACTATGAACTTGCTCGTTTGCCCGACCATGTGACAGGCAATGTTTGTCCCCACAATCGCGACTCTGACTTTCTATCGGTTACACGGATTATTGGCCTCCCATCCTATTCTAACCCCCTCTTGCCGGTTTGGTATACATGTTAGCCGATGAAATTGCTATACAATATGATCTTGTTGCCATCTGATGCACATTCAGATGTCATACAAAATCAACACTGCAGAGCTCTCCCTGTCCTCTGCTGTGCCCTGATTATATTGCTGCTGATGATATCTGGAAATTTGTTAGCCCAAATTCTGACTTGTGCTCTGATATCTGCTTCACTGATTTCATCTCTCGTAAAAGCCTGGGTTTTCTGCATGTTAACACTAGAAGCTTATTACCTCAAATTGATCAATTGAAAGTGTGGGTTCACAACTCCAATCCAAATGTGTTGGTTATTACCGAGACACGGTTAAGAAAGAGTGTTTTGAAAGCTGATGTTAACCTTTCTGGTTATAACCTTTTTCGGTAAGACTTACCAAGGAACAACTTCAGTACTCAGTTGTCTCCAACAAGTCTGTCCCGAAACAATTTGATTTGCTGGTTTTAAGCAAATGATTCTTTGTTGACTGTTGCTGGGTGTTATTGTCCACCATCAGCACCGACCTGTACCCTACCTGGACCCTAACTGCACCCTACCTGCCCTAAGCACTGGCCTGTACCCTATCTGGACCCTACCTGGACCCTACCTGCCCTAAGCACCGGCCTGTACCCTATCTGGACCCTACCTGTACCCTACCTGCCCTAAGCACCGGCCTGTACCCTATCTGGACCCTATCTGGACCCTACCTGGACCCTACCTGGACCCTACCTGCCCTAAGCACCGGCCTGTACCCTACCTGGACCCTACCTGGACCCTACCTGGACCCTACCTGCCCTAAGCTGTCTCCTGGTGTTTTCTGTAATGAACTTAGTTATCACGGTTTTACAGCCTGTGCTCATAATGGCTGCTCAGTTAAACAACCTGTCTTGATTTGTCATAGACGTTTCTGAAAAACTTGAATGAGCAAGCCTTCCTTCAAGACCTGGCCTATGTAAATTGGTATACAATCAGCTTGGTCCGCTCTGTCGAAGACGCTTAGACCTTCTTTTATCTTTCAGTGGTATTGTTAACAAGCACGCCCCAATAAAGATAATTAAAAACAGCTTCAGCTCCTGGTTTGACCGTAATCTGGCAGAGTTACTAAACCTCAAGAACAACATTTGGGGAAAGGCTTGGCACACAAATACTCAGGCTGACTGGCTGTCGTTCAGGCAAACGAAACAAAAGTGCACTCAGGGTATCCGGAAGGCCAAAGTTAGTTACTTTGAGGAGCAGTTCTCTCTCTGTAGGTCTAACCCCAAGAAGTTCTGGAAAACGGTTAAAGACCTGGAGAATAAACCCTCCTCCTCACAGCTGCCCATGTCCTTTAATGTTGATGTGGTTGTTACTGACAAGGAGCTTATGGCTGAGCTCTTTAGTCACCACTTCATTAAGTCAGAATTCCTATTTCCCTCCTTGCCCGTCCAACACTTCCTCATCTCCCAGCCCTTCTAATACATCTAGCCCTGATGTTCCTCCCATTTCTCCCCTGCCCCACTACACAGCTTCTACCTGCAGGCACTCACTGAGTCTGAGATGCTAAAGGAGTTTGTTAAACTTGACCCCCCCAAAAAAATCTGGGTCAGATAGGCCTGTTATGGTGACCATATTACTTCCACACCAGCAGTCACGAGTCAAGAAGGCAGTCAAATTCCACATGGCTTCTCCAAGCTCTGATGCTGCTGATGGTCATTAGTAGCCTACCAAACTTGCTAACTGCCTGGTACGTAGCATTCTATTGTCCCTCTAATCACTCTGACATAAATGCAAATGTGATCAAAAATCTAATCAAGCACTTCATGAGAGCCCATGAGCTCATGTTGCACAACATTTCTATAGTCTATGCAATTGCAGGAGAAAACAGAGGAGGATCCCATCAGCTTTCTATAGGCTAGACCTACTATATTTATTTCTCAACTTTCCTAATCTACCTACCTCATCCCCATATTGTTTTTATTTACTTTTCTGCTCTTTTGCACACCAGTCTTTCTACTTGCACATCATTATCTGCTATTTATCACTCCAGTGTTAATTTGCTAAACTGTAATTACTTCTCTACTATGGCCTATTTATTGCCTTACCTCCTCATTCCATTTGCAAACACTGTATATAGACTCTTTTTTTCTATTGTGTTATTGACTGTACACTTGTTTATTCCATGTGTAACTCTGCGTTGTTGTTTGTGTCGCACTGCTTTGCTTTATCTTGGCCAGGTCACAGTTGTAAATGAGAACTTGTTGTCAACTAGCTTACCTGGTTACATTTATTTTTTAAATGCCCAGCGTAAGGCAAGAACCAATGCCTTTTTTTGCGACTTTTTCTAATTATAGTCGCACACCTAGCCCATAGGCCTATATGTTTTGCTATGGTTTGCATCACAACTTAAGTGGCCAAATAATAACTTCTTAAAACTAAGCACATTAATCCGCTTTACAAGAGGTGTAGAGTCTAACTGGCATATATAAGCAACGCATGAGTTTCAAGTTTGGGGAAGATAATTTTTACCATAAAAATGCACCTTTATAATAAAAGCATTACATGCATAATCACATTGATGGTCACTTTTGCTAATGTTGTTTTCCTGCTAATGGAACATTCACACTTATAGCCTACTACCATGTGCACATTGCTGCGCTTCTAATGTCAAGAAATAGCCTAATAGTTTATAAACATTTTAAGCTAAATGTTCTGATCTGTTATGTCAGCCTCATTGCGTAAAAAAATGTTTGGATGCTTGTGGTTGTATTAATTGGGGATCTATCGTATCCCACAACTGTCCCAGACTATGTCTGGAATATTTATTTCTCGCACAGAATAGGTCAACGTTTGTACTATGTGTGATAGTAGATTGACATAGGATAGTGCTTTTGCTGTTTGTTAGGCCTACTCATCTTGTTGGCCGACGAAAAGTAACTGTTGACAGTTCTTCCAATGTCTTCAATATACGCTTCGGAATTGGATAAGGATGCTCGCAGTTGCATCCCCGATGTGTCTGTCTTCACTTGTAGCCTGTGAGAAAGTCACATGATGGAGAGCCATGCTAGTGAGAGATGCTTTGGAGCACGCAGCACACAGGGAGAAGGGAATTATAATTATTATTCAGCCCAAGGGCACAACGGCCATTCAACTTTTTTGATATCATCATTAGTTGCATAATACAGCCTTAGAATGTATTAAAAATCAAAACATTTAGCCTAACGTTTGTATAAATAAAGTTACATAAATAACTCTAAATTAACTGACTCAACACAGAATAGCCGCATGTGCGCACTCTCTCAGATCATTTGGAGAAAATATCCTTTCTATTTTATACAGCTTTGTTCAATTGTATTCTTCATACTATAAAATACTATAAAATAGTGCCACGGAATTCTAAGCAAATCTTTGTCTGTTAAATGAACTAGTGTATCCTACAGCCATACGGCGTAGCCAGATCAGGACCTAACATAAGGACAACTCAGAGTATGCTATTCTGTTCTTCTGAAATAGACTACATTTTCTTCATATCATGTTTGTTTAGACCTGTCTAAAATAAAGCATGGATTTATTGTGATGGTAGGCTATATTACATGGATTTATTGTGATGGTAGGCTATATTACATGGATTTTTTTAAATGTAGATGTTCCAACGGTCTGCATCAGTGGCTTGTAGGAAGCTAGGAGATGCTAATGCGTTTATGTTAAGTAACGGTCAATTACCGTGAGACCGGCAGTTATTTGCTTGGTAATCACCGGATGACAAAATGTTATGACCGCCACAGCCCTAGGGTCAGATGGTTAGAGCAGGGCTGCCCAACCCTCTTCCTGGAGATCTACTGACCTGTAGGTTTTCAGCCCAACCCTCTTCCTGGAGATCTACTGTCCTGTAGGTTTTCAGTCCAACCCTCTTCCTGGAGATCTACTGTCCTGTAGGTTGTCAGTCCAACCCTCTTCCTGTAGATCTACTGTCCTGTAGGTTGTCAGTCCAACCCTCTTCCTGGAGATCTACTGTCCTGTAGGTTTTCAGCCCAACCCTCTTCCTGGAGATCTACTGTCCTGTAGGTTTTCAGTCCAACCCTCTTCCTGGAGATCTACTGTCCTGTAGGTTGTCAGTCCAACCCTAATTTAGCATATCTGATTCAGCTAGTTAAGGTCTTGTTGAGCAGCTAATAAGTAGAATCAGGTTTGTTAAACTTAGGTTGGACATAAAACCCACAGGACGGTAGATCTCCAGGAAGAGGGTTGGACATAAAACCCACAGGACAGTAGATCTCCAGGAAGAGGGTTGGACATAAAACCCACAGGACGGTAGATCTCCAGGAAGAGGATTGGACTGAAAACCTACAGGACAGTAGATCTCCAGGAAGAGGGTTGGACTGAAAACCCACAGGACGGTAGATCTCGAGGAAGAGGGTTGGACTGAAAACCTACAGGACAGTAGATCTCCAGGAAGAGGGTTGGACTGAAAACCCACAGGATGGTAGATCTCGAGGAAGAGGGTTGGGCTGAAAACCCACAGGACGATAGGTCTCCAGGAAGAGGGTTGGGCAGCCCTGGTGTAGACTCTTTCCTTTTTAAGGTTGCAGCTCCTATTATCGCTGAGCCTGCATCTGCTCTCTGGGGAGTTTCCCAGTGCTTGGAAGGCAGCCACGGTGCATCCTTTATTTAAAGTGGGAGTTCAAGCTGATCCTAACTGTTGTAGGTCAATTTCTATCTTGCCCTGTTATAAAAAAAATGTTGGAAAAACTTGACAACAATCAACTGACTGGCTTTCTTGATGTCTATAGTATTCTCTCTGGTATGCAATCTGGTTTCTGCTCAGGTTATGGATGTGTCTATGCAAACTTAAAGGTCCTAAATGATGTCACCATTACCCTTGATTCTAAGCAATGTTGTGCTGCTATTTTTATTGACTTGGCCAAAGCTCCAGAGTTCCTCTGTGGAGATGGAAGAACCTTCCAGAAGGACAACCATCTCTGCAGCACTCCACCATTCAAGCCTTTATGGTTGAGTGGCCAAACGGAAGCCATTCCTCCGTAAAAGGCACATGATAGCCCGCTTGGAGTTTGCCAAAAGGCACCTAAACAACTCTTAGACCATGAGAAACAAGATTGAACTCTTTGGCCTGAATGCCAAGCGTCACGTCTGGAGGAAACTTGGCACCATCCCTAAGGTGAAGCATGGTAATTGTAGCATCATGCTGTGAGGATGTTTTTCAGCGGCAGGGACTGGGAGACTAGTCAGGATCGAGGGAAAGATAAACGGAGCAAAGTACAGAGAGATCCTCAATGAAAACCAACAGGATAACGACCATAAGCACACAGCCAAGACAACGCAGGAGTGGCTTCGGGTTCAAGTCTTCCCATCCAACCTGACAGAGCTTGAGAGGACCTACAGAGAAGAATGGGAGAAACTCCCCAAATACAGGTGTGCCAAGCTTGTAGCATCATACCCAAGAAGACTCGAGGCTGTAATCACTGCCAAAGGTGCTTTAACAAAGTACTGAGTAAATGGTCTGAATACTTATGTAAATGTGATATTTCAGTTTTTTGTTTTTAATACATCAGCAAAAATGTCTAAAAATCTGGTTTCCGAAAGCACTGTATCCAAGCTGCACGTTAATGTTATCTCTAGACTTGGTTTCCTCTATCATAATCACTCGTCTTTCACCCCAGCTGCCAAACCAACCCTAATTCAGATGACCATCCTACCCATGCTAGATTACGGACAAGTAATTTATAGATTGGCAGGTAAGGGTGCTCTCGAGCGGCTAGATGTTCTTTACCATTCGGCCATCAGATTTGTCACCAATGCTCCTTTTAGGACACATCACTGCACTCTATTCTCCTCTGTAAACTGGTCATCTCTGTATACCCGTCGCAAGACCCACTGGTTGATGCTTATTTATAAAACCCTCTTAGGCCTTACTCCCCCCTGAGATATCTACTGCATCCCTTATCCTCCACATACAACACCCATTCTGCCAGTCACATTCTGTTAAAGGTCCCCAAAGCACACACATCCCTGGGTCGCTCCTCTTTTCAGTTCACTGCAGCTAGAGGCTGGAATGAGCTGCAAAAAACACTCAAACAGGACAGTTTTATCTCCATCTCTTCATTCAAGACTCAATCATGGACACTCTTACTGACAGTTGTGGTTGTTTCACGTGATGTATTGCTGCCTCTACCTTTTTGCCCTTCGTGCTGTTGTCTGTGCTAACAATGTTTGTACCATGTTCGTGCTGCTACCATGTTGTTGTCATGTTGTTCTTCTACCATGCTGTGTTGTCATGTTGTGGTGCTACCATGCTGTGTTGTCATGTTGTCCTGCTACCATGCTGTGTTGTCATGTTGTGCTTCTACCATGTTGTTGTCTTGTTGTGTTGCTACCATGCTGTGTTGTCATGTTGTGTTGCTACCATGCTGTGTTGTCATATTGTGTTGCTACCATGCTGTGTTGTCATAGTGTTTGTTGCTACCATGTTGTGTTGTCATGCTGTGTTGTCATGTTGTGCTGCTACCATGTTGTGTTGTCATGTTGTGTTGCTACCATGTTGTGTTGTCATGTTGTGTTGTCATGTTGTGTTGTCATGTTGTGTTTCTACCATGTTGTGTTGTCATATTGTGTTGCTACCATGCTGTGTTGTCATATTGTTTTCTGCTACCATGTTGTGTTGTCATGTTGTGTTGTCATGTTGTGTTGTCATGTTGTGTTGCTACCATGTTGTGTTGTCATGTTGTGTTGTCATGTTGTGCTGCTACCATGTTGTGTTGTCATGTTGTGTTGTCATGTTGTGCTTCTACCATGTTGTGTTGTCATGTTGTGTTGCTACCATGTTGTGTTGTCATGTTGTGTTGTCATGTTGTGTTTCTACCATGTTGTGTTGTCATGTTGTGTTGTCATGTTGTGTTGCTACCATGTTGTGTTGTCATGTTGTGTTTCTACCATGTTGTGTTGTCATGTTGTGTTGTCATGTTGTGTTGCTACCATGTTGTGTTGTATGTTGTGTTACTACCATGTTGTGTTGTCATGTTGTTTTGTCATGTTGTGTTGTCATGTTGTGTTGTCATGTTGTGTTTCTACCATGTTGTGTTGTCATGTTGTTTTGTCATGTTGTGTTGTCATGTTGTGTTCTATGTTGTGTTCCTACCATGTTGTGTTGTTGTCTTAGATCTCTCTTTATGTAATGTTCTGGTGTCTCCTACTGTCTCCTGCTTTATTTGGTTTTATCCCAGCCCCCGTCCCCGCAGGAGATATATTGCCTCTTGGAAGGCCTACATTGTAAATACAAATTTGTTCTTGACTTACCTAGTTAAATAAAGGTTAAATCAAAATAAAGTAAAAAAAGGAGAGATTCAGCTCAGTACCCATGGATAGCAGCCTCAAAGCTTGAATGTGTGTGTGTGTGTGTGTGTGCGTGCGTGCGTGCGTGCGTGCGTGCGTGCGTGCGTGCGTGCGTGCGTGCGTGCGTGCGTGCGTGCGTGCGTGCGTGCGTGTGTGTGTGTGTGTGTGTGTGTGTGTGTGTGTGTGTGTGTGTGTGTGTGTGTGAGAGAGACCGGACTTTGAGTTAATGGACACTCTTGAGGTTCGTCAAGGAGCTTTGTCGGTGTTGCCAAATTTGTTCTTGCTGTTGGTACCTAAATAATACACTAAGAATATTTTTGGACATTGGTTAACCAGATGTATCTTAATAATAAAAATGCTCCTGGGTACTCTGCTCCAACACATCTATGTACAGATGGAAATTCCAAACATTACCCCCACCCTCTTCCTCTTCTTCATCCCAAAGTCAAAATACTGCGCTGTGCCAAATAGCCCATGCAAACCCCTCCCTTACGCCCGCCACAGCTATCGATTAAACCAAGACAGGAGTGTGAGAAACGGAGAATGGAAGAATTCACATTTCTCCCTGCTTTTATCACCACCACAAACACCATCCATCTCTTACCTACTGTTTCCACGCCTGTATTTGCAGATGCATTGTTTTGTTTTATATTTTGATTCATCTCCAACGAATGTTAGGCTACTTAAAAAAACAGTATTCATTGTAGAACAATATCAAACGGGTATACTGCTATGTGTGAATCTGCTTGTTTACATTGTGTCTCTTTCTCTCTATATGCCTCACGCGCCGCTAACGGTAAGCTAAATGTGGGTCAGTCGGTGTACTGAACTCGAGCCAAATCCACACGCGCAAAACAGTCTAGGGTGAGCGAGCTCAGCACGGTCAGAATTGAACGGCTTCCCCCATGACCACCGTTCCTAATGTAATCTACATTACTGTCTATAAACAAATTTTTTTATTTAATTTTTTATTTAACCTTTATTAAACTAGGTATGTCAGTTAAGAAGAAATTCTTATTTACAATTTATTCTATTATCAACTTAGCGTTTATAACGAGTCTCTTTCATGTTTAAACTACTCCACATAGTCGCTTCAACTGCGTAAAAATAGGATTCATGCACGATCTGCAACTGCATAACAGCACGCATCAAAAACACCCTGGCTCATATTGGTCCTCTGCCAGGCTAGAGCATCTCATCTCCCGCTCCTCACTGTGTGACAAGATGGAAGAGGATGAGGGAGGGAAACTAAAACACGGTAAAGCGGGATGACTTTGCACTTACCAAAATAAAATTCCCGGTAACGTCAACAACGACACTTATATCCACGTCTTCCTTTGGCAGCTTTCAGCAGTCCGCAGTGTGCTCAGAACGGAGCTTCTCTCTCACCGTTCCCTGCAGGTGGTCAGGGGGTGGACTGACCATTCGCTGGATGCTGGCGGGGAGAGGGAGAGGCATAGGCGGGGAGAGGAGGAATGGAGGAGGCGGCGAAGCGGTGTTAGACTACAAAGCAATAGACTGGAGCGATGCACAGCAACGGGAGGCAAGAGCGCTGGAGAGGCAGGGTAGGCAGCTCGCCCGGTCTGTAGCTAATACACACACACACACACACACACACACACACACAGCGGCATCCAGGTTGAGAGGCTCACATGTAGAAAGAGCGCCATCTTCAGGCCTTGAGAGAAGCATCTCTTCCAGAACTACATACAATGGATAGAAATAGGACAATTATTATTGTGTAAAATGCAGAAAGTTAAAGTGCACGATGTTAAAAGAGGAAATTAAAAAGGACTTGCCTAGTTAAATAACGGTTAAATAAATAAATACATTTTTTATCATTAATAGTAGACTTGGGGCTTGGTTGAAACGTGGGTTATAGTAACTGTAAATGATCACACTTTAAATCAAGCTGGTCGTTCATGGAGATTGACCCACAGTGATAACCTTGGGCACACACACGACTCCCGAGTCCCAACTCCAGTGGGCCAATGTCGTTCAGTGCAGTGTCCCAGATGTTGTAGTATTAGGTTAGGCAGTAGTTCACAGGGTCATGTTCTCGCTCATGGTCAAAGTAGAGACATTTAATTGAGGTAGATTTTTGATGATAGATCTTTTTTTCTTTTTTTTCTGTCTGTCTGTCTTTCTAACAGGTATTGATCCCGAATCATCTGCACAGCTCAACAAAAACATTTGCCTGCTGAGCTAAAGCCTAGTCACAAGATCAGGGAACTAACATGAGTCTTCAGAGGGGTATCCTATGAAGCAAGCTGGATCTACTGAGAGTTTTCTAAATCTAGCCAGCTTCAGTTAGCTTCCCATTCCAGCTCAGGCTTCATCCGTACTACAACGTTGGATATTGCTCGTCCGCCTGCCGTTAACTGTAGCAGGCTTGTAACAGCGCGTGCATGTCGCACATGGCTAGCCAAACGTCGAACGCTTCATCGAGACAACGCTGAAAGATAAATCAATTGGCAAGTCAGTGCCACATTTTCATTGGTGCCGAAATCAAAATGAAAGAAAAGTTATCTTGCAAATTCAGCAGGCTAATGTGTGAAAAATACTTTTAGAAGTGCCATCTTTGTTGTAGTACTTCGGTGTAGTTATCAATGCACGAGCACATTTCTTCCCCACTCCTATCAGTAAAATAATTGTATTAAGTCATACAAACGTAAAATGTGCGTGAAGTTTGAAATGCATTGTCATTACAAAATGTGTAACGTGATAGGTATTTTTGAACACACAAAAACATTTGTTTAATAAAATATTTAATCAGTTGCTTTCCTGAAATGAATTGGATGATGAAGCAATCTTTCCGAGAGGGAGGAAATCTGATTTCATTGGTCCACAACTCGTGGCTCAGATACTTCATTCCAAATAAAATGTACTTAGCCCTGAGTTAGTCTTCTCTGGAGCAGGTTAGATCTGAAGGATTCGTTGACATATAAATGTACCTGGCTAAAAGGTGAGCCACATTCTTGGTACCAGTTATCTCGAGTTGAACTCAAGAGTTAACTCCTCAAACTACATTTGTATTATGGGGCTGTGGTCGCAGACAAGGTTGCAGTAGCTGTGCCTGGGTAAAACCACTGAGGAAGCCAGGCCAGGGAAAAAAGCCATATTACAACCTATGTGTTGTGATAATTGTTGTTTTCTCTATAACCTGTTAGTTCATATGCCTTGACACCATGATATATAGGCCTAAGGCCGAGAAAATAAGAACACACAGTGGCAGAATAAATTCAACCACACCTTTGTTTCATCACAAAACAGAAGAGCAACCTCTGTCTGGTGAAGTCCACAAAGCATATTGAATGTAACAAACAGTTACATAACCTACAGCATGACCAAGCAAGTTAATATTTCCAACATTTTCAGACCACTAAACAACTATTGATTTAGAACCACAGAGAGTCACCGCAAGTCACAAAGAAAACGGGAGCTGCCTCCACTATTCCAGCACCATTTCAAAATCAACATCATCAAATCACCTATGCTTAGTCTAATACAGTGACAACTATAAGATACCAAGAACAAGTTTAGTCCAATCAACGTAAGCTAAATATGGTGGCTGTCCAGGGGTCTGATTTCTCTGTCTGTGTGTGTGTGTGTGTGCATGTAGAAAAAACATATTGACTCACCCTACTTGTAGAGAAAAAACAATGCCATCCTCCTCTCTCATGTTTACAAAATGGTCTATGACTCTGTCATTCAGTACACACTTAAATGTTTTGTTGGCCTAGGCTACCTGGCTAAAATGATTCCTCGCTAGCTTAACTTCCTTTCATAGTCAAGGGTAGCTAGTGTTAGGTTCTAATTCCCAGAGTAAAAAAACTCACTGGACACTATGATCAATCAATCAATCAAATGTATTTATAAAGCCCTTCTTACATCAGCTGATGTCACAAAGTGCTGTACAGAAACCCAGCCTAAAGCCCCAAACAGCAAGCAATGCAGGTATAGAAGCACGGTGGCTAGGAAAAACTCCCTAGAAAGGCCGGAACCTAGGAAGAAACCTAGAGAGGGACCAGACTATGAGGGGTGGCCAGTCCTCTTCTGGCTGTGCAGGGTGGAGATTATAACAGAACATGGCCAAGATGTTCAAATGTTCATAGATGACCAGCAGGGTCAAATAATAATAATCACAGTGGTTGTAGAGGGTGCAACAGTTCACCACCTCAAGATTAGATGTCAGTTGGCTTTTCATAGCCGATCATTCAGAGTATCTCTACCGCAACTGCTGTATCTAGAAAGTTTAAAACAGCAGGTCTGGGACAAGGTAGCACGTCCGGTGAACAGGTCAGGGTTCCATAGCCGCAGGTAGAACAGTTGAAACTGGAGCAGCAGCTCAACCAGGTGGACTGGGGACAGCAAGAAGTCATCAGGCCAGGTAGTCCTGAGGCATGGTCCTAGAGCTCAGGTCCTCCAAGAGAAAGAGAGAGAGAGAGAGAGAGAGAGAGAGAGAGAGAATTAGAGAGAGCAGACTTAAATTCACACAGGACACTGGATAAGACAGGAGAAATACTCCAGATATTAGACTGACCCTATCCCCCCCCGACACATAAACTATTGCAGCATAAATACTGGAGGCTGAGAAAGGAGGTGTCGGGAGACACTGTGGCCCTGATACCCCCGGACAGGGCAAAACAGCAGGATATAACCCCACCCACTTTGCCAAAGCACAGCCCCCACAGCACTAGAGGGATAATTTCAACCACCAACTTACTATCCTGAGACAAGGCCGAGTATAGCCCACAAAGATCTCCCCCACGGCACGAACCCGAGGGGGGGTGCCAACCCAGACAGGAAGATCCCGTCAGTGACTCAACTCACTCAAGTGACGTACCCCTCCTAGGGACGGCATGGAAGAGGACCAGTAAGCCAGTGACTCAGCACCCGTAATAGGGTTTGAGGCAGAGAATCCCAGTGGAGAGAGGGGAACCTGCCAGGCAGAGACAGCAAGGGCGGTTCGTTGCTTCAGTGCCTTTCCGTTCACCTTCACACTCCTGGGCCAGACTACACTCATTCATAGGACCTACTAAAGAGATGAGTCTTCAATCAAGACTTAGAGGTGGAGACCGAGTCTGCATCTCTCACATGGATAGGCAAACCATTCCATAAAAATTGAGCTCTATAGGAGAAAGCCCTGCCTCCAGATGTTTGCTGAGAAATTCTAGGGACAGTAAGGAGGCCTGTGTCTTGTGACCGTAGCGTACATATAGGTATGTATGGAAGGACCAAATCGGAAAGATATGTAGGAGCAAGCCCATGTAATGCTTTGTAGGTTAGCAGTAAAACCTTGAAATCAGCCCTAGCCTTAACAGGAAGCCAGTGTACAGAGGCTAGCACAGAAGTAAAATGATCACATTTTTTGGTTCCAGTCAAGATTCTAGCAGCCTTGTTTAGCACTAACTGAAGTTTATTTAGTGATTTATCCGGGTAGCCGGAAAGTAGAGCATTTCAGTAGTCTAATCTAAAAGTGACAAAAGCATGGATACATTTTTCTGCATAATTTTTGGACAGAAACTTTCTGATTTTTGCAATGTTACGTAGATGGAAAACAGCTGTCCTTGAAACAGTCTTAATGTTTGTCAAAAAAGAGATCAGGGTCCAGAGAAATGCCGAGGTCCTTCACATGTTTTTTTTGAGACGACTGTACAGCCATCAAGATTAATTGTCAGATCCAACAGAAGTTCTCTCTGTTTCTTGGGACCAAAAACTAGCATATCTGTTTTGTCCGAGTTTAAAAGTAGAACATTTGCCACCATCCACTTCCTTATGCCTGAAACACAGGCTTCCAGGGAGGGCAATTTTGGGTCTTCACCATGTTTCATCGAAATGTACAGCTGTGTATCGCCCGCATAGCAGTGAAAGTTAACATTATTTTTCCGAATGACATCACCAAGAGGTAAAATATTTAGTGAAAACAATAGTGGTCCTAAAACGGAGCCTTGAGGAACAGTGACATTTACAGTTGATTTGTCAGAGGACAAACCATCTACAGAGACAAACTGATACCTTTCCGAGAGATAAGATCTACACCAGGCCAGAACTTTTCAGTGTAGACCAATTTGGGTTTCCAATCTCTCCAAAAGAATGTGGTGATCGATGGTATCAAAAGCAGCACTAAGGTCTAGGAGCACGAGGACAGATACAGAGCCTCGGTCTGACGCCATTAAAAGGTCATATACCACCTTCACAAGTGCAGGCTCAGTGCTATGATGGGCTCTAAAACCAGACTGAAGCGTTTCGTATATATTGTTTGTCTTCAGGAAGGCAGTGAGGAAGGCAGTGAGGAACATTTTCTACAATTCTTGAGAGGAATGGGAGACACGATATAGGCCAATAATTGTTTATCTTTTCTGGATCAAGGTTTTTCAAGAGGCTTTATTACTGCCACTTTTAGTGAGTTTGGTACACATCCGGTGGATAGGAAGCCATTTATTATGTTCAACATAGGAGGGTCAAGCACAGGAAGCAGCTCTTTGTCACGTCCTGACCAGCAGAGGGCGTAATTGTGTTAGTTTTGGTCAGGATGTGGCAGGGTTTTTGTGTGTGTTAAGTGTTGTGTTGGTGATTGGACTCCCAATTGAAGGCAGGTGTGTTGAGTTGCCTTTGATTGGGAGTCCTATATAGTAGTGTGTGTTTTTCTTTGGGGTTGTGGGTAGTTGTTCTTGCATTGCGTTTTGTGTGCCTACAAGACTGTTCCTGTCGTGAGTATCATGTATTGTTTTTGTCCAGTGGATGCTTTACTCCTTTTTTAAATTAAAATATGAGTATCCACATTCCCGCTGCGCCTTGGTCCATTTCTAACGACAAGTGTTACAGAACTACCCACCACCAAAGGACCAAGCAGCGGAGGAGGAAGGTGCCACAGGAGAACAGCGTGGATGGATGGACTTGGCAGAAGGAGCGAGGATTCTGGGAGGACAAGTTAAGGGAGCTAAGGGAACCCGAGAGGCAGCCCCAAGATTTCTTTTGGGGGGGGGCACAAGGGCTGTTTGATGGGGCGAGAAGGGAGCCCCAGGCCAGCTCCCCGTACCCTGTTTAGGCTGAAACAGACTGGACAGGTCCCGTGCTTTGGGGTTGGGGCTGTGGTGAGGCCTGGGATTTTCAGGCCGGTAGGCACAGTACCAGCGCCCCGCATGTGCCAGTGCGAAGTAGGCATCGAGCCTGAAGGGGTGATGCCAACCCTGCGCTCAAGACCGCCAGTGCGCCTCTACGGTCCGGTGTTTCCCGCTATACGCACTAGCATGGAGGTGCGTGTCTCCAGGCTGGCACGTCCGGAACCAGCCCCACGCATCAGGTGTCTATTGCGTCAGCCCAGCCTCGCCAGTCAAGAGTCGCCAGAGCTGCCCGCCAGTCATGAGTCGCCAGAGCTGCCCGCCAGTCATGAGTCGCCAGAGCTGCCCGCCAGTCATGAGTCGCCAGAGCGGCCCGCCAGTCATGAGTCGCCAGAGCGGCCCGCCAGTCATGAGTCGCCAGAGCGGCCCGCCAGTCATGAGTCGCCAGAGCGGCCCGCCAGTCATGAGTCGCCAGAGCCGCCCGCCAGTCATGAGTCGCCGGAGCCGCCCGCCAGTCATGAGTCGCCGGAGCCGCCCGCCAGTCAGGAGTCGCCGGAGCGGCCCGACTGCCCGGAGCCGCCGGAGCGGCCCGACTGCCCGGGTCTGCCGGAGCGGCCCGACTGCCCAGGTCTGCCAGAGTGGCCCGACTGCCCGGGTCTGCCGGCCCGGCCCGAGTGGCCCGCCTGTCCTCCCGCCCAGCCCGAGTGGCCCGCCTGACCTCCGGCCCAGCCAGAGTGGTCCGTCTGCCAGGGTCAGCCCGAGTGGCCCGTCTTCCTGGCGCAGCTATCGGCGCCACCGAAGTGGGCGACGCCGAAGGTGGAGCGAGGTCCACGTCCTGCACCCGAGCCACCTCCAGGATAGGTGGGTTGGGGAGGGAGGGTGTAGCACAGTGTTGTTGTTGACGGCAGCCACCCTCCCTTCCCTCCCTTATTGTTTAGGGGGATATTTTTTGTTGTTTGGTCCGGAGACATGTTGGACAAAACTCAGTGAGTCGATAATGGCTCCGAAAGCTTTTTGGAGTGGGTCTGTGGACTTTTCCATGTGAATATTAAAGTCACCAAAATGTTGAAAATTATCTGCCATGACTACATGATCCGATAGAAATTCAGGGAACTCAGTGAGGAAAGCTGTATATGGCCCAGGAGGCCTATAAACAGTAGCTATAAAAAAGTGATTGAGTAGGCTGCATAGATTTCGTGACTAGAAGCTCAAAATGCGAAAACGCAGCCATTTTGTTTGTTGTGTAAATTGAAATTTGCTATTGTAAATGTTAGCAACACCTCCGCCTTTGCGGGATGCGCGGGGGATATGGTCACTGGTGTAACCAGGAGGATAGGCATCATTTAACACAGTAAATTCATCAGGCTTAGGCCATGTTTCAGTCAGGCCAATCACATCAAGGTTATGATCAGTGATTAGCTCATTGACTATAACTGCCTTGGAAGTGAGGAATCTAACATTAAGTAGCCCTATTTTAAGATGTGAGATATCACAATCTCTTTCAATAATGACAGGAATGGAGGAGGTCTTTATTCTAGTGAGATTGCTAAGGCGAACACCGCCATGTTTAGTTTTTCCCAACCTAGATCGAGGCACAGACAATGGGGATAGCTGAGCTGACTACACTGACTGTGCTAGTGGCAGACTCCACTAAGCTGGCAGGCTGGCTAACAGTCTGCTGCCTGGCCCGCACCCTATCTAATTGTGGAGCTAGGGGAGTTAGAGCCCTGTCTATGTTCGTAGATAAGATGAGAGCACCCCTCCAGCTAGGATGGAGTCCGTCACTTCTCAGCAGGCCAGGCTTGGTCCTGTTTGTGGGTGAGTCCCAGAAAGAGGGCCAATTATCTACAAATTATATTTTGGGAGTGGCAGAGGGGCGGAAAACAGTTTTCAACCAGCGATTGAGTTGTGAGACTCTGCTGTAGAGCTCATCACTCCCCCTAACTGGGAGGGGGCCAGAGACAATTACTCGATGCCGACACATCTTTCTAGCTGATTTACACGCTGAAACTATGTTGCGCTTGGTGACCTCTGACTGTTTCATCCTAACATCGTTGGTGCCGACGTGGATAACAATATCCCCATACTCTCTACACTCGCCAGTTTTAGCTTTAGCCAGCACCATCTTCAGATTAGCCTTAACGTCGGTAGCCCTGCCCCCTGGTAAACAGTGTATGATCACTGGATGATTCGTTTTAAGTCTAATACTGCGGGTAATGGAATCACCAATGACTAGGGTTTTCAATTTGTCAGAGCTAATGGTGGGAGGCTTCGGCGTTTCAGACGCCATAACGGGAGGAGGAGAGACGAGAGAAGGCTCAGCCTCTGACTGCGACCCATTGCTTAATGGGGAGAACCGGTTGAAAGTTTCTGTCGGCTGAATGAGCGACACCAGCTGAGCATTCCTACAGCATTTCCTTCCAGAAGCCATGAGAAAATTGTCCCCCTGCGGGGACTGTGCGAGGGGATTTATACTACTATCTACTTATTGGTGGCACAGATGCTGTTTCATCCTTTCCTACACTTAAATGACCCTTGCCTAACGATTGCGTCTGAAGCTGGGCTTGCAGCACGGCTATCCTCGCCATAAGCCGATCGTTTTCCTGTATATTATGAGTACATCGACTGCAATTAGATGGAATAATGTTCATGTTACTACTTAGCTTTGGCTGGTGGAGGTCCTGACGAACCACGTCCAGATAAAGCATCTGGGGTGAAAAAGTTTAATGAAAAAAGACAAGTGAGGAAAACATATTTATCTCGATGCAATATGATAGGAGTGAAGCCAAATCCAAACTAGCTTCCCTTTAAACTTTTTTTTGGTGCACCAGGGCCATTCACAGTTGTGCTCACTCAGTTAAGCTCACTCGCTGATTGGCTATTATTTTATACTTTTTTTTATCAAAGGAGGCCAAATGCTTACTGGCTTCCCTTGCATTCAATTCTACCGGTGGCAACAATTTCATACTCTTTTTGACCAGACTTCATCAAATAGATGGCCTACACTTACAGAGAAAGGGGGGCGCTGTTTCGCTCACTTGGATGCTTTCTCCAGTGAGATAAATTCCGCCTTTTGTGAATTAAAGAAAAATTATGAAAACACAGCGACTAAATACATTTTATATGTATTTTTTTTATTTTTTGGGGGGGAAGCCTGGACTAAAACATTGTTGCCTGAATATATATTGTATATTTATTGTTTATCTGCCTGTGTTCCTGATATGGATTAGATTCATTGATACTGTGTAACATGCTATTTAAACCTCTGCATAGACAATTAATGGTCCATTTGTTTTAGCGTTTATCAATATTAACTCACTACGCCTCTGTAGGAAACAGAGAGGTGGCAGTTACCTACGTAGCCTACATTTATTCAGAAAGCCGGTGGCAAGTATTTGTTGTTGTTGTTTAGCTCAGTCTAACAAACATTTGATACTCACTGTTAGCTCCTGGTTCTGATCCGCTCTGCCAAGCGGAATCCTTGTCCAGAGGTACGCGGTTATTGGTGTGACTTCATTGGAGTAGACTGGAGCCCGGTTTCCCAAAATCATCTTAAGGCTAAATTCATCGTTAGAACCGATGAGCCTTAAAATACTTTTGGGAAACTGGGTCCAGAGCCATAGAGAGATTTCCATCCTTTCTGCCAGAGCATTCTATGACCTGTCACGTCCTGACAGGTAATAGAATAAGAGGTAATTTTCTATAGTAGAGTGGTCAGGGCGTGACAGGGGGTGTTTTGGGTGGTTTTCTTGTTTTCTGTTTCTATGTGGGTTTTCTAGATTTCTATTTCTATGTTGGGGTTATTGGGATGATCTCCAATTAGAGGCAGCCGGTTCTCGTTGTCTCTAATTGGAGATCATATTTATGTAGGGGGTTTTCCTTTTTGGTTTTGTGGGTTGTTAATTTTTGAGTAGTGTGTTTTCCTCTCTGCGTCATGGTTTGTTGTTTTGTTATTTCAAGTGTTTGGTGTATTGCATTTAGTTTCACGGTTAATAAAGCTGTGGAACTACGAACACGCTGCACTTTGGTCCGATCATTTGAACAGCCGTGACATTACCACTGTATTTAACTAATATTACATTGATTGTTATTGTGTTTCTGTATTGATTTATATCAATACTGAAGGTCAATAATAATAATATATTTAACTTATGTAGTGCAGAAAATAATCTTAAAGCTCATAAAAAGCAAAACAAACAAAGTAAACATTTAAATTGAGATGGTAAAGATGGAGATTAAATGTCTATATTTTGCTTTGGATGAAAGGCTCAGTGTTGATGCAGTTTGGATTGGAAATATACTGTACTACTGGAAATACGATCAATATGTGTACGGAATCAAATACGTTATTATTTCTACGTTCTTTTATATCACTGAGATACTTTCCTGTTATGAGGTTTAAGAAAATATAGCCGTTATTGTATTTAAGCAGGCTGTGGAAGCAACAGGGGCTATAGGTCTAATGCACACGCTTCTTTGGGCTATGCCATGCCACCTTAGCATATGTATGTAGCTGTGTAAATCAAAATCAAATCAAATCAGTAGTTTATGTGTCGGGGGGCTAGGGTCAGTCTGTTATATCTGGAGTATTTCTCCTGTCTTATCCGGTGTCCTGTGTATTTAAGTATGCTCTCTAATTCTCTCTTTCTTTCTTTCTCTCTTTCTTTCTTTCTTTCTTTCTCTCTCTCGGAGGACCTGAGCCCTAGGACCATGCCTCAGGACAACCTGGCATGATGACTCCTTGCTGTCCCCAGTCCACCTGGCTGTGCTGCTGCTCCAGTTTCAACTGTTCTGCCTGTGGCTATGGAACCCTGACCTGTTCACCACACGTGCTACCTGTCCCAGACCTGCTGTTTTAATCTCTCTAGAGACTGCAGGAGCGGTAGAGATACTCTCAATGATCGGCTATGAAAAGCCAACTGACATTTACTCTTGAGATACTGACTTGTTGCACCCTCAACAACTGCTGTGATTATTATTATTTGACCCTGCTGGTCATTTATGAACATTTGAACATCTTGGCCATGTTCTGTTATAATCCCCACCCGGCACAGCCAGAAGAGGACTGGCCACCCCTCATAGCCTGGTTCCTCTCTAGGTTTCTTCCTAGGTTTTGGCCTTTCTAGGGAGTTTTTCCTAGCCACCGTGCTTCTACACGTGCATTGCTTGCTGTTTGGGGTTTTAGGCCGGGTTTCTGTACAGCACTTTGAGATATCAGCTGATGTAAGAAGGGCTATCTATATAAATACATTTGATTTGATGTAGCTGTGTAATTGTCTTGAAAAGTTTATTCAGCTAAGATCTGTAAGCAAGTCAATTTCCTTTTAGGGTTTTGTAGCCTACATGTAATTTTTTTTGTCTTTCGTCATCCTTTCACTGTACATATGGGTATCCTGCACCTGCACTCTTGTACTTGTAAATAAACTATTCTGCACTTGAAGACCTTTTTGCATGCCAGCCTTCCTGTCTCCTCCCTTGGCAGTAAGGGTCAGCTATTTTAAACACACACACACTGTAGGAATTCACACTTTGAGAAATAACATCAGGTCAGTTAGTGACATCATCATATAGTTTTTATTGAAGGAGAACACCCAGCTAGCATATAACGTTCTGAGAACCATATGGTGGGAATTTCAGTCCTTCAGCATAAGTACTGAAGTACATAAGGTTTCCTTGTGGATCTATTTAAAGTAATGTTCTCAAATTGTTCTGAGAAAGTTAAGAAAAAAATGTTCTTATGTGGGAATTTCAGTACTTCAGCATAAGGTTTCCTACAAGTTTCCTCATGGTTCTATTAAAATAACGGATGTTATTTGAAAATGTATACAGTCCGTTCTCAGCATCAACAAAACTCTCTATCCTCCATTTTTTTAAGTGTGTTCAGGTGTGTTGGCCGCACCCACTGTTTGGATCTTAATAAGTGCCTGTTTCCTTTGAAATGGGGTCTGTTAAAATAGACTAAAATGAACAGTTTTGCATGAGTTACAAAAAAACATGGCATGGTAGCTCCATCCTGGTGGTGCAGTGGACTGATTCCATGATAAGAGAACAAAAGATCATAGGTTTGAGTCTCACTAACACTGCGCAAAAAAAGTTTAAAAGAAATTGTGCTTGCATGATTAATACCTAAGCAAATTAATTTCCATGTGTCCTATCTGTGCTTGGAGTTCAAAGCAGTTAACCCAAATTAAGCTAGCAGTGTTATTAAAAAGTCATATTGAAACATGTTCTCGGGAATGCTATTTAATTACCTTTGAATAACCTATCATTTCCGTTCTCAGCACGTTAATAAAACCTTCCAGGAAAACTTTCAGGGAACCATAGTAAAACGTTCTCAGAACATCCCTGGAACCATAGTAAAACGTTCTCAGAACCTCCCTGGAACCATAGTAAAACGTTCTCAGAACATCCCTGGAACCATAGTAAAACGTTCTCAGAACCTCCCTGGAACCATAGTAAAACGTTCTCAGAACATCCCTGGAACCATAGTAAAACGTTCTCAGAACATCCCTGGAACCATAGTAAAACGTTCTCAGAACATCCCTGGAACCATAGTAAAACGTTCTCAGAACTTCCCTGCAATTAAAACATTTACGTTCCCAGAACAAGTGACATTTTCAAAATGTTTCCCTTTTTTTCAATTTTACCTGACAGGAAACTACTGGCTTCATTCCCAGAATCAATGGGAAACCAAAAACCTATATTCCCACAACTTCCAAGAAGCTAAATATACTAGCTGGGCATTGCTATAATCACAGGAACATGACAGTGGTGCCACTGACACTAATCAACCCAGTAAAACAAACTCCAATATCAAATAGCAGCGTTATGTGGCTCTGGCTAAAAGTAGTGCACTATATTGGGAATAGGGTGCAAGATAGTGAGATGGCTGGAGACTCAACAGGTGAGATTAATGGATATGCTAGTTGACATGGTGTTGACCCCAACCTTGCACAGAGGGGCCATTAAGCTTCACAGCACTGCTGATGGACATCTCAATGAGGCGAGGCTATGAGATATCAGGTCTGTAGTGTGTCTCTGCACGTTGACACTGTGAAGCTTCTTCTCATGGGAACACTGTAACCTAATCTCTCTGGGGTCAACTGTCACTATAATTCTCGGTTATGGGACAGAGACAGGGTGTGTGTGTGTGTGTGTGTGTGTGTGTGTGTGTGTGTGTGTGTGTGTGTGTGTGTGTGTGTGTGTGTGTGTGTGTGTGTGTGTGTGTGTCTGTGTGTGTGTGTGTGTCTGTGTCTGTAAATGGCCAATAGGTGGTGCATTTGAACCTGAAAATTCACTGCATCAGTGAAATACTTTCAAATCCTTGAGCTGCCCTTGACTTAGTTTGCTCAGTACGATGAAACCAATGGAATAGTCCCAAACGTGAAAGTATTTTACATATTTTACCCCGTTCACCTTACCCAGGTCTAGTATAAATATCGACTTGAATAGGACAAGTGG
This sequence comes from Salmo trutta, assembly GCF_901001165.1. Classification (NCBI taxonomy): domain Eukaryota; kingdom Metazoa; phylum Chordata; class Actinopteri; order Salmoniformes; family Salmonidae; genus Salmo; species Salmo trutta. Next base: position 9,965,518 of record NC_042962.1, on the reverse strand, counting down.
CACAAACTCTTAATCGCCATCACACTGCACACTGCCTTACCCACCTGGACAAAAGTAATGCATATGTGAGAATACTGTTAATCGACTACAGCTCGGCCTTCAATACCATAGTGCCCTATAAGATCTTCACAAAGCTCACAGCCCTGCGTCTGAACTCCTCCCTATGCAACTGGGTCCTGGACTTCCTGAAGGGCCGCCACCAGGTGGTGAAGGTAGACAACATTACCGCCTCGACACTGATCCTCAACACGGTCCACAAGGGTGTGTCCTCAGTCCCCTCCTGTACTCCCTGTATACCCACAACTGTGTGGCCTCATACAGTTTCAACTGCATCATCAAGTTCACTGACGACACGACAGTAGTAGGACTGATTACCAACAACGATGAGACAGCCGACAGGGAGGAGGTAGGCACTCTGACGGCGTGGTGCCAGGTAAACAACCTCTCCCTCAACGTTAGCAAAACAAAGGAGCTGATTGTCGACTTCAGGAAGAACCAGGCTGGACACGCCCCCTTCCTCATTAATGAGGCCGTGGCAGACACATCTCAGAGAAGCTGAAATATTCTAACCACATGGAACCGTAGCGAAGAACCCACGACAGCGACTCTTCAACCTCAGGATACTGAATAAATGTGTCCTGTCCCCGAGGGTCCTCAGTGTTCTACAGGAGCACCATCGAGAGTATATTGTTGGGCTGCATCACACCATGTTACGGGAATTCTACTGCCACGGACCACAAGGCTTTTCAGGGTGCTATGTGCAGCCGAACGCACCATTACAGGAAGATCAAGAAGATAATCAGGGACCCCAGCCGCCCAAGCCATGCTCTGTTCTCCCCGCTTCAATTACCCTCCCCCTCGGTCTTAACTCTACCTCCAACCCAATGGACATTTATTCATTCATCACTGCTACAGTTGCTATGATATACAGTTGAAGTCGGAAGTTTACATACACTTAGTTTGGAGTCATTAAAACTTGTTTTTCAACCACTCCACAAATTTTTTGTTCACAAACTATAAGTAATTGTTCCAACAATTGTTTACAGACAGATTATTTCACTTATAATTCACTGCATCACAATTCCAGTGGGTCAGAAGTTTACATACACTAAGTTGACTGTGCCTTTAAACAGCTTGGAAAATTGCTTTAGAAGCTTCTGATAGGCTAATTGGCATCATTTGAGTCAATTGGAGGTGTACCTGTGGATGTATTTCAAGGCCTACCTTCAAACTCAGTGCCTCTTTGCTTGACATCATGGGACAATAAAAAGAAATCAGCCAAGACCTCAGAAAAAAAATTGTAGACCTCCACAAGTCTGGTTCATCCTTGATGAACCATGTTCATCTGTACAAACAATAGTACGCAAGTATAAACACCATGGGACCACGTAGCCATCATACCACTCAGGAAGGAGACGTGTTCTGTCTCCTAGAGATGAATGTACTTTGGTGCGAAAAGTGCAAATCAATGCCAGAACAACAGCAAAGGACCTTGTGAAGATGCTGGAGGAAACAGGTACAAACGTATCTTTATCCACAGTAAAACGAGTCCTATATCGACATAACCTGAAAGGCCGCTCAGCAAGGAAGAAGCCACTGCTACAAAACCGGCATAAAAAAAAGCTAGACTACGGTTTGCAACTGCACGTGGGGACAAAGATTGTACTTTTTGGAGAAATGTCCTCTGGTCTGATGAAACAAAAATAGAACTGTTTGGCCATAATGACCATCGTTATGTTTGGAGGAAAAAGGGGGAGGCTTGCAAGCCGAAGAACACCATCCCAACCGTGAAGCAGGGGGTGGCAGCATCATGTTGTGGGGGTGCTTTGCTGCAGAAGGGACTGGTGCACTTCACAAAATAGATGGCATCATGAGGTAAGAAAATTATGTGGATATATTGAAGCAACATCTCAAGACATCAGTCAGGAAGTTAAAGCTTGGTGGCAAATGGGTCATCCAAATAGACAATGACCCCAAGCATACTTCCAAAGTTGTGGCAAAATGGCTTATGGACAACAAAGTTAAGGTATTGGAGTGGCCATCACAAAGCCTGACCTCAATCCTATAGAAAATTTGTGGGCAGAACTGAAAGAGCGTGTGCGAGGAAGGAGGCCTACAAACCTGACTCCGTTACACCAGCTCTGTCAGGAGGAATGGGCCAAAATTCAAGCTTGTGTAAGGCAATCCGAAACGTTTGACCCAAATTAAACAATTTAAAGGCAATGCTACCATGTAAACTTCTGACCCACTGGGAATGGAATGAAATAAATAAAAGCTGAAATAAATAATTCTCTCTACTATTATTCTGACATTTCACATTCTTAAAATAAAGTGGTGATCCTAACTGACCTAAGACAGAGAATTTTTACTCTGATTAAATGTCAGGAATTGTGAAAAACTGAGTTTAAATGTATTTGGCTAAGGTGTATGTAAACTTCTAACTTCAACTGTATATAGTTATATTTGTATTGTTGTTTTTTATATTATTTCACTTAGTCCTGCATGTTGGAGGTTAAAGCCTAAGATTTTCACTGTACCCTGAAATCACACCTGCAACCCTGTACATGTGACTACTAAACACTCTGAATCTCTGAATCTGAAATCTATGGAAATTCCATATATTCAGGTTACAGTCCGCTTTATAGATTTGTTTTGCACTTTGCTGCATGTATGTGGTACATTTTCACAACTCTTAGTACAAAACTTGGTAACACTTTATTTGGATAGTCCACCCATGTAGACGCTCTACAGACTATCAGT
>NC_042962.1:9835258-9960258 GCF_901001165.1 Salmo trutta | reverse complement strand
AGCTCACAAACTAGAATCAGGGCGCCCACTCCGACAAGGTTAATTGACCCACAGTCCCACACGGTGACATGATATCATTGACGTGATGTGCAAATGAGCAATAGAAAACCGATCGCGCTAATGTCACCATTCCGAATGTAGTTTTGTATTATTATCATTATTATTTTTTGGTGCAGGCGCCCCGTGCCACCCCCCAAGATGCCTCCTCGGGCGGCTGCCCATGTCGCCTATACCTAAATCCGCCACTGCGCTTGTGTATATATATTGGCATGTTTCAAACGAAGGGAGGGAACTGTTTACTTTAGCTCTAGACTTCCTGGAGCTATGAAGGGCTGATGAAGTATGAGGAAATCTCATCACACACACAGTTTAAACACATCTCTCACATTTCCAACTGATTAGAGACATGCTTTTGACTCAACACCATCAACATCCTCACCTCATCCCACTCTACTCTGTAGGACTTAAGACACTTACCATGTGTGAAGCATCTCACTCACAAGAGCGGTATATCTGTCAATGGCTAAATGTATCGTTGTGTTGCAATGCACATACCGGTAGCTCTGGTAAGGGTTCCCTCATTCTGACTTCTGTCTCAGAAATTATCCAACTTGTGGGCTGTATTTTAGGCGTAGTCCACCACACCCACATCCTCTCAAAGGCAACAGTGTTGTTTCAGATCCCTTTTAGTTTACACACCGACATGTCACATCAGGGAAAGTGGATCGATGTCTGATTACTCTCAAACAATTGCCTTCCTTCCCTATCGAGGATGACCACTGACGTGAGAATATGGTAGCAGGGATGACCAATGAATTATTGGCATACAAATTCAGGGACTGAAAAGTGTTTCTGTTCCCAAGAGATGCACATTTTTGTTCCAGCCCAGCACAAACACGTTCAACTAATCGATTGATTATCAAGCACTCTGTTTGTTATTTTTATGTCATTTCTTTCCATACCATGGACTGAATTGACCCCAACCCTGTTTGAGGGGGTTGAAGGCAGTTCATTCAGGAAGTGATGATGAAAGAATGAAATTTTGACATAAATAGCTTCTCATTTTCAGCTGATTGAGAATGTATTCATTTTTAAATTAAAGTCCTGAATTGACTACCTTCAATTCAAATTGACCATGACCCTGACCCCAAGTCAGTTTTCCACCATATTGCTTTCACCTACTGAAAAAGGCAGTGATTTGGACTGAACAGGGTGATAGATAAACACACAGTTATGATGATAGGCAGTAACGTACTAGTTCCCAGAGAAAAGTCCTTTTAACTTGTTATTATTGGCTCAGGGAATGGAGCAAGGCTACATGACTCACCCCTAAGATTTAACATACCACACACTATAATACGGAAACGGGTGCATTGCATGAAATTAGATCTGCCTTGCCAATGTCAACTCCTGCAAATGAGGACAAGAGTTATCATGCTGGAACGTCAGCCTGGAATGTGATGACTGTTGTCATCAGTGCTTGACTTGGACTGAAATACATGTTGGTACTCATTTTGGGTGGTGGTACAGTTAATATTTAGGTGCTATCTCATTGATAGAAATCTGAACACACTACCAGCGCATTGAAAAGTTGATGTAATACTTTCCTGTGAATATATTGTCTGAAAGGATCAACCGCATGAACAACTGGTAAAATACAGTAAAATGTCATTTTATTCAACATTCTGGCTTGTAGAGGTCGTGCGAGGAAACTTTCCTTATTCAAACTCATTTCTGCCTGATGTAGAATTCTGTGCAATTCAATGTTGGGTTTCCAGGCAAAAGCCCTGGTGAGCTCCTGCCCAAGTCAAGCAATGGTTGTTATGGTTATCCCGTTGAAGTTCTGTTTCCCAGGATGCACCAGTTCCCAGCTATCAAACTCTGATGGATGACTAATTCATTAATTCATTTTTTTCTCCGTTTTTTTTCTTAATTCATTCATTAATTAAGCCATTCCACTGTCACAGACACAGACCTGCATGCCCCCTCTCTCACACAGCCACTAACTCTTTCTCTCATACACACACTTACAAAATTGCCTGAAACTCATGACAAAACCTCATGTTCCTTCCAAGGGACAACATCATTGACTTATGTCTATCATGTCAAGGTTTAGCCAACATATAGTGATACAAAATTATACTACTTTAAATTATTGGACATTAGGCTCAGGAGAGTATAAGAAAAACTTGGAAATAGCGAGATATTTGACTAACTTTTCATGCAAATATGCTGGTTTCTTCACTCTAGCTGGTTTCTGATTGGAGAAGTTCCAGGTGTTGCAATCGACTCCCCTTACTTTGCCCTAGTCTCCCCCCAGTGTGGGACGTCCCAATGGGCGGATTTCAGGAGAGTTTGACAAGTAAAACCCCCAGTGTCGATTCTCTCGTCAAGTGTTGTCGCGCGTGTTTATCACTTGGCTGGAGTATGAGCGGACCAAAGCTACAGGTAGGTCGACTGCATTGGTGTTTCCGGTGATATCATGCGCAGCGTCAGCGACGCACTCAGCGCGTTTGGGGCTTGGCACGCGTGGATGGGGAGACGGGAGTAGGAATAGTTACTGTAATGCGCGCCCCATGTAAACATTTTATGCGTTCCCATCTGTTTTTACTTGGACAGTGAAGCGAAAACGTTTAATTTGATGATATAGCCTACTCCAGCATTTTGGATTTGTGAGCAAATGTGTTTTATAGGAGGCGATAGTATAGTACAGAATGTCACATTTTATTCGAAGGTATCTGTTTTACCGTTTAGAAATGAAAGCACTGTATCTAGTTCCCCATTTGAAGGTGTCATATCATACGTATTTGGACAAATTCACTTAGTGGTTTAAAGTAATCAAAAGTTTAATATTTGGTCCCAAATAGAGCCCCACCGGTCAAACAGCAATAGAGTACCACAGTATGAGTCATAATACCCATAAAACCTGTCGGTCAAACAGGGAAATGTTTCCAATCGTTTTTCCAACATTCATTTTTTCCATGGGGGATTTTAGAAACACTTAAAATAAGGGCTGTGTTTCGTGTAGGTTTACCCTGGTGGGATGTTTTGATAACCGTGTGAATCTCTCTTGGACAAGGTGACTTATACATTTTTCTCCCTGGTCCCTAAAAGAAATAGACACATTTAAAAGTGTTAACTAGATTACTACTGGGGTGGCAGGTAGCCTAGTGGTTAGAGCTTTGGGCCAGTAAGAGAAAGGTTGGTAGATCAAATCCCTGAGCTGACAAGCTAAAAATCTGTCATCTGCCCCTAAACAAGGCAGTTAACCCACGGTTCCCTGGTAGGCTGTCATTGTAAATAGGAATTTGTTCTTAACTGACTTCCTTAGTAAAATAATGTATTCATTCTATCACCCCTTTTCAGGTGAGCACTACTGTATTTAGTCTTCTGGGGCAACAAGTTATGACAGAAGAGAGGCTGCATATATCTAACTATAGTTGACAAACAATGGCCTCCCAAATGTCGGAAATTATAAGCAGAAAGTTGTCTAAATTAGGGGTGAAAATAGCAAGTAGGCTATATGGTCCAGTACGGCGTATGAGCAAAATAAATTATTGTGGAATTATTACGGTGGATCAAACTGCTCAAGGAGTCTACTTTTTTAAGTGATTTGTTTGACAGTCAGATGAAAACATCATCACACAACACCCATGATACGCGAAACTGAGCCTGCACAGACCGTAAAAACAACAGCAAATGGGATAAGATATTTACATGCCACTGTATCCCGTCTAAGATGAGTATATACCATGCATCTTATCTGGGTTTCTCATAACCGGGATACAAGCTTTTTCAGGTTATTGTAAATGGGATATGATGTTTACATGTGCCAACTCAAAAACAGAATACTTGAGTATCCCGAATAATAACAGGATATTGGCATGTATGTAAACATGGTCATTGACATTCTGATTGAATCTATTCAGTTTGTGTTGGAAAGGAAAATAGTTAATACTGTGGAGAGAAAAAAAAGATCCAATCTTTTACTTTGCTGGTCTCTGGAGAGAGAAATCTAGCTAGCTAGGGACATTTCCATCTAAAAGGACCCATGAGCGCCAACATGTGAAGTGCATAGAAGCATGGTAAATTGGGTGTCAAATCAAAGCTATTAGTCTATTTTTTTTTTTTAAATGAAGGCATATGCAAAAGTATGTGGACACCCCTTCAAAAAGGGTGGCTACTTTGAAGAATCTCAAATTTGTTTAACACTTTTTTGGTTACTACATGATTCCATATGTGTTATTTCATAGTTCTGATGTCTTCACTATTATTCTACAATGTAGAAAATAGTAAAAATAAAGAATAACCCTGCAATGAATAGGTGTCCAAACTTTTGATTGGTACTGTGTGTGTATGTATATATATATATATATATATATATATATATATATATATATATATATATATATATATATATATATATATATATATATATATATATATATATATATATATATATATATTTACAGTTGAAGTCAGAAGTTTACATACACTTAGGTTGGATTCATTAAAATTTGTTTTCAACCACTCCACAAATTTCTTGTTAACAAACTATAGTTTTGGCATGTCGGTTAGGACATCTACTTTGTGCATGACACAAGTAATTTTTCCAAGAATTGTTTACAGACATTATAAGAGAAGTAATCTGTCTGTTTACAGACAGATTACTTCTCTTATAATTCTCTTATAATTCACTGTATCACAATGCCAGTGGGTCAGAAGTTTACATACCTGTGGATGTATTTCAAGGTCTACCTTCAAACTCAGTGCCTCTTTGCTTGACATCATGGAAAAATGTAAAGAAATCAGCCAAGACCTCAGAAACAAAATGGTAGACCGCCACAAGTCTGGTTTATCCTTGGGAAAGATGTCCAAACTCCTGAAGGTACCACGTTCATCTGTACAAACAATAGTACACAAGTATAATCACCATGGGACCACGCAGCCATCATACCGCTCAGGAAGGAGACGCGTTCTGTCTCCTAGAAATGAACGTACTTTGGTGCGAGAAGTGCAAATCAATCCCAGAACAACAGCAAAGGACCTTGTGAAGATGCTGGAGGAAACAGGTACAAAAGTATCTATATCCACAGTAAAACGAGTCCTATATTGACATAACCTGAAAGGCTGCTCAGCAAGGAAAAAGCCACTGCTACAAAACCGCCATAAAAAAAGCCAGACTACGGTTTGCAACTGCACATGGGGAAAAAGATCGTACTTTTTGGAGAAATGTCCTCTGGTCTGATGAAACAAAAATAGAACTGTTTGGCCATAATGACCATCGTTATGTTTGGAGGAAAAAGGAGGAGGCTTGCAAGTCGAAGAACACCCTCCCAACCGTGAAGCACAGGGTGACAGCATAATGTTGTGGGGGTGCTTTGCTGCAGGAGGGACTGGTGCACTTCACAAAATAGATGGAATCATGAGGGAGGGAAATTATGTGGATATATTAAAGCAACATCTCAAGACATCAGTCAGGATGTTAAAAAGCTTGGTCGCAAATGGGTCTTCCAAATGGACAATCACCCCAAGCATACTGGCCATCACAAAGCCCTGACCTCAATCCTATAGAAAATGTGTGTGGCAAAATGGCTTACGGACAACAAAGTCAAGGTATTGGAGTGGCCATCACAAAGCCCTGACCTCAACTCTATAGAAAATATGTGGGCAGAACTGAAGAAGCGTTTGCGAGCAAGGAGGCCTACAAATCTGACTCAGTTACTCCAGGTCTGTTTTTAGGAATGGGCCAAAATTCACCCAACGTATTGTGGGAAGCTTGTGGAAGGCTACCTGAAACATTTGATCCAAGTTAAACAATTTAAAGGCAATGCTACCAAATACTAATTGAGTGTATGTAAACTTCTGACCCACTGGGAATGTGATGAAAGAAATAAAAGCTGAAATAAATCATTCTCTACTATTATTCTGACATTTCACATTCTTAAAATAAAGTGGTGATCCTAACTGACCTAAAACTGGGAATTTTTACTAAGATTAAAGGAATTGTGAGTTTAAATGTATTTGGCTAAGGTGTATGTAAACCTCCGACTTCAACTGTAGAATGACACAAATATTAATTTCCACAAAGTTTGCTGCTTCAATATCTTTAGATACTATGGAATTCTGCAGTGTAATTACAAGCATTTTGTAAGTGTCAAAGGCTTTTATTGACAATTACATGAAGTTGATGCAAAGAGTCAATATTTGCAGTGTTGACCCTTCTTTTTCAAGACCTCTGCAATCCGCCCTGGCATGCTGTCAATTAACTTCTGGGCCACATCCTGACTGATGGCAGCCCATTCTTGCATAATCAATGCTTGGAGTTTGTCAGAATTTGTGGGTTTTTGTTTGTCCACCCGCCACTTGAGGATTGACCACAAGTTCTCAATGGGATTAAGGTCTGGGGAGTTTCCTGGCTATGGACCCAAAATATCGATGTTGTGTTCCCCGATCCACTTAGTTATCACTTTTGCCTAATGGCAAGGTGCTCCATCACCAGAATATACTATGTATTGATTTGGACAGTGAAGCTAAAACATTTAATTTGGCTCTATACTCCAGGATTTTGGATTGAAAATCTAAATTTGATCTCAAATCAAAATTCATGTTCTGAGGCGACAATACAGAATGTCACCATTAATTTGAGGGTATTTACATACATAGATGTGGAAATTCTTACACAGGGACACTCAAAGTTAATCTTAAGTGAATCATTGTTTATTGTCAGAGTGCTGGAGAGGTTCCAACCAACTAGTCCCTGGGCAGACCCAGCAGTTGTCTCATATGCGGATATACACAGTTATATTTGCATGATTTAGCATAATTCATTAATCATTGGCAATGCTCTGGATTGAGTTTCAGCCCTTGAGGGCTGCTCAAAGTTCTGATCTGTCCTCTGAATCATGTTTTCACACCCTCTTCAAGGAGGTGTTCGACCATTCAGTTTTAGGTCGTCACACCGGGGACCTGTTATGTGAGATGCGACAGGGCCGTCGCTCCACCACTGAGTATGCCATTGAGTTCCGTACCATGGCTGCCGGCAGTGGATCGAGTGAACCAGCTCTCCTTACAGTCTACCGGAGGGGTCTTAACTTCACTAGGGTAGGGAGCAGCATTCAGAATTTTGGATGAAAAGTGTGCCCAAATTAAACTGCCTGCTACTCAGGCCCAGAAGCTAGGATATGCATGTAATTAGTAGATATGGATAGAAAACACTCTAAAGTTTACAAAACTGTTAAAATAATGTCTGTGAGTATAACAGAACTGATTTGGCAGGCGAAAACCTGAGAAAAATCCATCCAGGAAGTAGTAATTTTTTGTAGTTTTCTATTCAATGCCATTACAGTATCCATTGACTTAGGACTCAAATTGCAGTTCCTATGCCTTCCGCTAGATGTCAACAGTCTTTAGAAATAGTTTCAGGCTTGTATTCTGAAAAATGAGGGAGTAAGACCAGCCTGAATGACTGGACCCTAAAGTGTCACAGAGCTTTTTCATGCGCAATCCTGAGAGCGCGCCTTTCTTGTTTACCTTTTATATTGACGACGTTATTGTCCGGTTGAAATATTATCGATTATTTAGGCTAAAAACAACTTGAGGATTGAATATAAACATCATTTGACATGTTTCTATGAACTTTACAGATACAATTTGGATTTTTTGTCTGCCTGTTGTGACTGCGTTTGAGCCTGTGGATCACTGAAGAAAACGTGCGAACAAAACTGAGGTTTTTGGATATAAACAGGGACTTTATCAAACAAAACAAACATTTATTGAGTAAATGAATGTCTTCTGAGTGCAACCATATGAAGATCATCAAAGGTAAGTGATTCATTTTATCTCTATTTTTGACTTGTGTAACTGTTCTACTTGGCTGGTTACTGTTTGTAATGATTTGTCTGCTGGGCGATGTTATCAAATAATCGCATGGTCTGCTTTCGCCATGAAGCCTTTTTGAAATCTGACACCGTGGTTGGATTCACAAGAAGTTAAACTTTAAACCTATGTATAACATGTTTTCTGAATTTTATAATGAATATTTCTGTTTTTGAATTTGGCGCTCTGCAATTTCACTGGAGTTTGGCCAGGTGGGACGCTAGCATCCCAGGTTGGCCAGGTGGGACGTACACTAGTGAGGTTAATCGGGAGTTACAGACCGAACTGGCCTGCAGAGGAGATTTAACGGACCTAAACCAATACATCCGGATGTCCATATCCATTAGCAACCTACTGGTGGACTGCAGACCTATTCAGTTGCCCATGGCCTGTGAGTCTTCCACGCCTGTCTCTCGTCCACCGCGGTCTAATAGCCCCGAACCCATGCAACTTGGCCGCGCCCCTCTCACGCCTGCTGAGAGACTCCAGAGGTTAACCTCTCTAGGGTAGGGGGCAGTATTTTCACGGCCGGATAAAAAACGTTTAAACTGGTTACTACTCTTTTCCAGAAACAAGAATATGCATATAATTGGTAGATTTGGATAGAAACCACTCTAAAGTTTATAAAACTGTTTGAATGGTGTCTATGAGTATAACAGAACTCATATGGCAGGCCAAAACCTGAGAAGATTCCATACAGGAAGTGCCCTCTCTGACCATTTCTTTTGCTTCTGTGGCATCTCTGTCAAAAATACAGGATCTCTGCTGTAACGTGATAATTTCTAAGGCTCCCATAGGCTCTCTGAAGGTGCCAGAAAATGGAATGAGATCTCTGCTGTCTCTGGGCTAGGTACAGGAGAGCTGTTTGTGAGTGGTCAGGCTGGTGGCTCAGAGACAGGAGATGCACGGCCCCGAGAAGTGGCCATGTTTTTCTTTCAGCCTTTGAACGAAAACAACGTCGCCCGGTTGGAATATTATCGCTATTTTACGAGAAAAATAGCATAAAAATTGATTTTAAACAGCGTTTGACATGCTTCGAAGTACGGTAATGGAATATTTTGAATTTTTTTGTCACGACATGCGTCCGCGCGTCACCGTTGGGATAGGGACCTGAACGCACGGACAAAACAGAGGATTTTTGAACATAACTATGGATTATTTTGAACCAAAACAACATTTGTGGTTGAAGTAGAAGTCCTGGGAGTGCATTCTGATGAAGAACAGCAAATGTAATCCAATTTTTCTTATAGTAATTCTGAGTTTAGTGAACGCCAAACTTGGTGGGTGTCAAATTAGCTAGCCCGTGATGGCGGGCTATCTACTCAGAATATTGCAAAATGTGCTTTTGCCGAAAAGCTATTTTAAAATCTGACACCGCGATTGCATAAAGGAGTTCTGTATCTATAATTCTTTAAATAATTGTTATGTATTTTGTAAACGATTATCAAGAGTAATTTAGTAAATTCACCGGAAGTTTTCGGTGTGTTTGCTAGTTCTGAACGTCACATGCTAATGTAAAAAGCTGTTTTTTGATATAAATATGAACTTGATTGAACAAAACATGCATGTATTGTATAACATAATGTCCTAGGAGTGTCATCTGATGAAGATCCTCAAAGGTTAGTGCTGCATTTAGCTGTGGTTTGGGTTTATGTGACATATATGCTTGCTTTGAAAATGGCTGTGTGATTATTTCTGGCTGGGTACTCTCCTGACATAATCTAATGTTTTGCTTTCGTTGTAAAGCCTTTTTGAAATCGTACAATGTGGTTAGATTAACGAGAGTCTTGTCTTTAAAATGGTGTAAAATAGTCATATGTTTGAGAAATTGAAGTTATAGCATTTTTAAGGTTTTTGAATTTCGCGCCACTCGATTCCACTCGATTCCATTTCGTCCCACATACCCGAGAGAGGTTAAGTGAAACCCTGTTCCTCTATTGTGGAGAGAGTAACCGCCTACTCAATAGCTGTCTGATTCACCCCCCCCCCCCCACGAAAGGGTGACCACAACCCCCCCCCCCCCCCACTCCCCCATGAAGGGGTTACCACAACCCCTCCACTTCCGCCCGGGTAAGCACCTCTACGTTTTTGAACATTACCTAAAGGCAGTTTGGGATCCCGGCTCTTCTTTCTGCTAATGGGTTCACTCAGTTTGTGGAGGGACTAGTGGACTCGGGGAAATTTTGACGAACAATTGGCACATCAGTTAAGGGTCAAACTAATCCCTGTTAATCCTCCCCTTAGGATTAATGTGCTGGTTGGACAACCTCTCGGAACCGGTCTTGTGACTCGCGTGACCGAAAGTATCACCCTTCAGATTGGCCTCCTTCACTCTGAGTTCATTCAGTTAACCCCTCATTCTCGGTCACCCCTGGCTAAGTCTTCACGACCCTTCCATCTCCTGGCGGCAAGGGGAACTGCTGTCATGGTCTCCCACCTGTTTTAAAAACTGCTTCAGTCCACCCTGTTGACCACCCTTCAGTCCACCCTTTTCTAGGATTCTCCAACTACTACCGCCGGTTCATCCGAAACTGCAGCAGCACAACCGCTCCTCTCTCAGCTCTCACCAATCTAAAAACCCATACCCTCCAATGGACCGACACCACCCTTACTGCATTTGAGACCTTGAAACGCCTCTTCACCTCTGCACCCATCCTTAGGCAGCCAGATCCTACCCTTCCTTTTGTTCTGGAGGTGGATGCATCCGAGGTCGGCGTGGGAGTGGTTCTCTCCCAGCGGGTCGGGACACATACCAAATTACACTCGTGTCTGCTTTTCCAAGAAAGTGTCACCCGCTGAGAGGACCAATGACTTCGGGAACCGAGAGCTCCTTGCCATTGAGCTGACTATCGAAGAGTGGCGCCACTGGTTAGCGGGAGCTCATCACCCATTCCTTGTCCTTACTGACCACCGCAATGTGGAGTACTTAAGAAGTGCTAAGAGGCTCAACCCCAGACAGGCTTGCGGGGCACTCTTCTTCACCCTCTTCAACATCACCTTTCTGCCCGGCAGGCTTGCAGGGCACTCTTCTTCACCCTCTTCAACTTCACCGTCACCTACCTGCCCGGCAAGAAAAATGTGAAGGCTGATTCTTTATCCCGTACATTTGACTCCCCTTCCTCTAAGCCAGCTCCCGAGCCCATCCTGCCTCTGTCTTGTGTCGTGGGACCCATACAGTGGGAAATCCAAGCAGCCATCCAAGAGGCCCTACACCACGCCCATTGTCGCGCCATTCATCTGCCACTATCACCTCATGTTTCAGCACGATAATGCACGGCCCCATGTCACAAATATCTGTACACAGTTCCTGGAAGCTGAAAATGTCGCCTTCTTCCATGGCCTGCATACTCACCAGACATGTCACCCATTGAGCATGTTTGGGATACTCTGGATCGATGTGTATGACAGCGTGTTCCAGTTCCAGCCAATATCCAGCAACGTCGCACAGCCATTGAAGAGGAGTGGGACAACATTCCACAGGCCACAATCAACAGCCTGATCAACTCTATGTGAAGGAGATGTGTTGCGCTGCATGAGGCAAATGGTGGTCACACCACATACTGACTGGTTTTCTGATCCACATCCCTACCTTTTTTTCTAAGATTTCTGTGACCAACAGATGCATATCTGTATTCCCTGTCATGTGAAATTCATAGAATCAGGCCTAAGGAATTTATTTCAATTGACTAATTTCCTTATATGAAATGCAACTCAGTAAAATCTTAGAAATTGTTGCATGTTGCATTTTTATATTTTTATTCAGAATAGATCCAAGTTGGCTAGACTTTATATTTAAAGATAAGCTGACTACTCACTAGCACATTGGCTTGAGAGATTGTTTGAGACCTGTGTTCATTTTCTATAACTCCTGCTACAAGAAGTTGGTAATTGTTTTTAGCAGATGTGGGTTGTGCAAATATTGAATTTTCATAGACAGACTTGAAAGCCAGATCAGTGATTAATTCTAAAAAGCAGGTTAAACTATTTTGATAATTTCATTATTTTACCTCATGGTTGTGGAAGGCTTTTATAGTCAGGTTAGGTATAATTTTACATCCAGTGCTTTGACCTTTTTTAATCGTGCAATAAAGCTTATTTAGAGAAAACGTTAAAACAAAATCTATATATTGTGAATCGCCCGTGTAAAAATGTTTGATGATTGTAAGGCCATATTGCCCAGCCCTATTTGGAACTCTTTCTTATTGATCTATTAAGTAACTGATCACCTGGTGATGTCACCAGGCAGGCCAAAACTCCATCCCACAAAACAGGCTGACATTTCAGGTATTTTCAAACATCCCTTACACTAAAAGGGCATTATCATAATTTTCACAATTTCACAGTAATATTCCAACCTCATCATGTGGACATGTATATAAAACACAGGAAAATCCCTTTTTTGACTGCACTGGGCCTTTAAAGGTCATGTCTTGCTGTCCGCCAACCATGCAGGGAGATTGATAGAGAAACAAGCCCGGGAAATTTTAGGCTTATAGCTAAGAATGTACAGAAGCGGTTTCAGTGAGAAACACTACAATTTATGACAACTTTTGTAAATGTGGTGGGAGTGGCATCTTTTTGTGAATATGAACCAAGTAGCCTACATACAAATGGTAGGTTAGAAACAATAGACGACTGCATATCTAGCCAAAGTTCAGTTATGACGTACAGAATTATAAACACCATAATATAATCAATGCTGATTGGCTGACATTCGTAGTATATCAGCGCATATACCACGGGTATGACAAAACATTTATTTTTACTGCTCTAATTACGTTGGTTACCACTTTATAATAGCAATAAGGCACCTCGGGGGTTTATGATATATGGCCAATATACCACGGCTCTGCATTGCGTCGTGCATAAAACCAGCCCTTGGCCTTGGTATGTTGACCATATGGATAAGAGCTTCTGCTAAATGACTAAAATGTAAATGATGTACATATTTTCAGTAAAAACTTTATTTTGATTAATTTATTCGTTTCATCCTTCCACAAGATATAGTCCTGACCCAAATCTAGGGTTACTACCCAAGCCAGCTCGTCGTTCGTTCTATCGGTTCGGTTGCCAGAGACGCGACCCAGTTGTTGTCATTTTAATCTGTACAGTCGTATGAAAAAGTTTGGGCACCCCTCTGAGGATGCATAATAATTTACTCTGGCGTCACAGAAAATTATCACAGTGGCATGCCATTCATTTTCTAATAAAAGCTGGGGTATTGTCCAGACAAAGAATTTTAGTGTAGAAATATTAAGTTGTATGAAATTAAATCAGATGTGAAAAATAGGCTATGCAAAAATTTGGGCACCCTTGTCATTCTGTTGATTTGAATACCTGTAACTACTTAGCACTGATTAATTGGAACACACAATTGGTTTGGTGAGCTCATTAAGCCTTGAACTTCATAGACAAGTGCATCCAATCATGAGAAAAGGTATTTAAGGTGGCCAATTGCAAGTTGTTCTCTTTGACTCTCCTCTGAAGAGTGGCAACATGGGGGCCTCAAAACAAATCTCAAATGACCTGAAAACAAAGATTGTTCAACATTATGGTTTAGAGGACGGCTACAAAAAGCTATCGCAGAGATGTAAGCTGTCAGTGTCCACTGTGAGGAACATAGTGAGGAAATGGAAGACCACAGGCACAGTTCTTGTTAAGGCCAGAAGTGGCAGGCCAAGTCAAATATCGGAGAGGCAAAGGCGAAGGATGGTGAGAACAGCCCACAGACCACCTCCAAAGACCTACAACATCATCTTGCTGCAGATGGTGTCACTGCATCGTTCAACAATTCAGCACACTTTGCACAAGGAGAAGCTGTATGGGAGAGTGATGTAGAAGAAGCCTTTTCTGCACACACACCACAAACAGAGACGCTTGAGGTATGCAAATGCACATTTGGACAAGCCAGCTTCATTTTGGAATAAGGTGCTGTGGACTGATGAAACAAAGATTGAGTTATTTGGTCATAACAAGGGACGTTATGCATGGCGGCAAAAGAACACAGCGTTCCAAGAAAAACACTTGCTACCTACAGTAAAATTTGGTGGGGGTTCCATCATGCTGTGGGGCTGTGTGGCCAGTGCCGGTACTGGGAATCTTGTTAAAGTTGAGGGTCGCATGGATTCCACTCAATATCAGCAGATTCTTGGGAATAATGTTGAAGAATCAGTCACAAAGTTGAAGTTACGCCGCGGCTGGATATTTCAACAAGACAACGACCCAAAACACTGCTCAAAATCTACCCGGGCATTTATGCAGAGGAACAAGTACAATGTTCTGGAATGGCCATCCCAGTCCCCAGACCTGAATATCATTGAGAATCTGTGGGATGATTTGAAGCGGGCTGTCCATGCTTGGAAAACCATCAAACCTAACTGAACTAGAGATGTTTTGTAAGGAGGAATGGTCCAAAATACCTTCATCCAGAATCCAGACACTCATTAGAGGCTATAGGAAGCGTCTAGAGGCTGTTATTTTAGCAAAAGGAGGCTCTACTAAATATTGATGTGATTTTTCTATTGGGGTGCCCAAATTTATGCACCTGTCTAATTTCGTTTTGATGCATATTGCACATTTTCTGTTAATCCAATAAACCTCATTTCACTACTGAAATATTACTGTGTCCATCAGTTATTTGATAGATCAAAATGAAATTGCTGATCCAAACACCCAATTATTTATAAATGGAAATCATGGAAATTGTCAGGGCTACCCAAACTTTTTCATACGACTGTATCTGTGGACACAATCCAGTTGTTCGTTCTAAATGCTCTATAGCCAGACTTGTTGGCAACGTTCTTATCCTTTGCTGCCTAGCTAGCCAACTATGGCTAATTTATAGTCATGTCTAACAGTGCAGCCAGAATAACAACAAAGTATCTGCATTTGCGTTTGTTTAAGCTGCTTTCTAGTGATATTTATTTGGATACATCCATATCAATGAGCTAATGATGTGAGATTTCACCTGGCATAGAAAATGTGCTCTCTTGTCAGGACAGTGTTGTTCAGAGGAGCTAGCCAACAACACAGCTAACACAATAACTTCAAACTGAAGCTGGAAAGACTGCAACCTCCGAAATAAATGATGCCGATTGATGATTTTGACTGGCTGAGAAACGCTGCCTTCCTGCCTGTCTGTCTCATCCTGACTCCCGACACATTCATTGCTATGCGACAGCTGAAGATCCAATTTGAATATTAAAACAATATTGCAAATGTCAGAGAGACAGACAGCCAAGTTTATACAAATCTCCACTGTTAAAAACTAAATGGGCTGATGAGACAGTGGATTGTGCAGTCAGATGGAACAGAGTAAATAGGTATTTCAAATTCATAGATTTAGCTGGTGGTAACTTGTGGAATAGACACCGGATGGAATGCGGTTTTAACCAATCAGCATTCAAGATTAGACCAACCCATTTTATAATTTCCTATAAAATCACGGTATATTTGCACGGTAGAATTCAATGGCTTTAGTTCATTTTTACATGTTTTGTTTGAGCAGATTTTGAAAGCAGAAGTCGATTTCAAAACAGTATTAGTATTGTTGAATTCGATTGTCATAATAGCAAGCTAGGACTGTTTGGTTAGCTAAACTAGCAAGTCTGTTTGGTTACCAACTGAAACTACCGTAGCTATCTAGTAAACTTGCTATCTACTTCAGTGGATGTTGAAGAACTTATTTTTTTATAATTCCGAAAACATGCGACCATCTGTCTGTAGTTCCACAGTAGGCTAGGCTACTGCCAGACCAGAGATCCCTTGTAAAAATAACAAAAACCTCAATGGCACTCACCTGGATCGGTAAAGTATGAATAGGTCAAAAACGTCTTATTTTTAACTGGTGTGAATAATGCTACAAGACTGATTTTTGTACACCTTTCTGTCTCTCTCACTCTCTCTCTGTATGTCTCTCTCTCTCTGTATGTCTCTCTCACACACCCCCCCCCCCCCCCCCACACACACACACACACACACACACACACACACACACACACACACACACACACACACACACACACAGCATCTTCTTGGCACCTCTGTCTTTTCTCTCATGCTGCTACCTCTGGTGTTGTCTTGTGACAGCAACCGTACTATGAGAGAGATCGTTGAGGACTACGAGACTGTCATCTCCCTGCTCCTTCAGAACCTTGTAAGTAACATGATGGACAAGGAGTTTTCATGTTGCCATTGAGATATCAATAGAGTTCATGGAGTTTAAACTGTGTTAAACTGAGATCTCTGCTCTCACTCCTAGGAGAACAACATCACTGAATCATTAAAAGTGTCTCATAAAAGCTGCACAGGGGAAATGCCTGAATGTGAGAAAGATAACGTGAGTATTTACAATATTCTGAACAATCCACTGTTTCTTTTAAAAATCTACTCTGGACTTCCTTCCATCTAAATTATTGCTCTGGTCACATTGTTTTGTAGGAGAGACAGTTTATTTACAACATGATGTGTAGCCATACCAGACTCATTAGGCTCTTTAAGCTAGAGAGGCTCAAGAGAGAAATCCTGTGCTCACTGGGCCGCTACTGTCCTAGAAAACAGGTGAGATCCATTCATTAGTAGAACTAACGTTACCAACTATTAAACCAACTACACTTCTCCTTACATCTAATCACTGTATTTTTCCTGACCATAGATATTTATTGAGCATATTATTATTGTGTTGTCAATGTTCCGGTTTCTCAACGTCCAGAAGAGTTCACAAGGACAGCACACAACCCATCAGCATCAGAGGAGAAAGAAGAAGAAGCCAGGAGGAGAAACGGTGGAGGAAAAAGAGAGAATGGAGGAGAACAGAGGGACCACGGAGGGAGGGGAGAGGTTGGACAGTGGGAAACAGCAGGGACGGTTGAGAAAGGAGAGAAGCAGGAGCACAGAGGCCATGAAAAGGAGGAGGAGACAGTGTGGACTGAAGGTGTTTGTGGACAGCCTGAAGGTGTGCTACATGTCCCTGGCTGAAAGACATGGAGACCTGAAATGAGAGGAGAGATGCGGCAGAGCTAACCGCACCAAGCATTCATTTACCACTTTCTTGTAGGTATACCCCTTTATGCATATCAGTGGGTAACTGGCAAAATCAGAGGGGTGGAGAGTGTTTTTAAACCATGGGGGCTGTTTGCATTTCAAATTAGGAAGGGGTTAAACAATGAAGTGTTAATTCATTTACCTGCAAAAAAGCAAAGAGAAACATTCACACAGATTCATTCCTGTATTTTGTTTACAGGGTCTGTGAAAATGCAGGAATCATGACTAGGTCTTTAGGTGGTTTTTATTTTCCATGCTTTCTACACCTTTCATAAGCTAGGTTTCCATTCAACTGGTGACAGATGTGAATATTCTAAAATGCACATAAAAAAACATGCACATTTTCCCACCAGACATGTTTCCATCAAATGTACTTGTTTCTGATAAAAGGCTGTGCGTAAGGATGGAGTGCACATATAAATGACCATGTACAGAATAAAAAAATACAAGTTAAATGGCTTTCCATTGAATTTAACTCTACTGATGGTTTTGTCACTAAACATGTTGAGTTATATAACGATTGTACCCACTCAGGTATTGGCATGTACGCTCTATCGCAGATACAGTGCCTACATGATGAGATTCTTATTGACAAAAGAGCAAGATCATTTTTGTTTGTCAAACAGCAGCCAAGCATCGATCATCATGTCACCAGAATAAGACCCTCGATATTTATTGGAAAAGAGCATAAAGCCCATCACCTTACACTTTCACCTCCCTGCGAAGTTCATCATAACTTATTTCATCTGTAGCCTAATAAACGACATGCTTTTCTGAGTCGTAGGAGGAGGACCACACAACATGTCATCACGTGCCTCCAAGTTTACTTCCATATGATGGTTATTATATCAATATTTGCACATAAGAGTTTCCGCTGCCATTTCTCGCATAATTCATTTGACAAACAACGATCCCATCTTGTCTAGAGTATTTTGTTTTGTCGACATTTGGAAAGTTTACCGACAAATTAGCTGTTTCCATCAAGCTTGTCTTGACATTTTTTATCCGACATGTACTTTCCTCGCATAAAAATGTTAGCAGGAAACCTGGTTAGAAAAACTATTAGCTGGTATAAAAATGCAGGCATGGTAAATTAGTGGGATTTTGGTATGTGTATGAAAGGGATATTACTGTAAAATGTATACAGTTACTGTAAAAAGAAAGTGTATAGTAAATATCCTGTAAGGTAGTATAGTCTATATACAGTGCCTTCGGAAAGTATTCAGACCCTTTGACTTTTTCCACATTTTGTTAGTTTATGTTGTGGAATATTGACTCAAAATATTTCAGAGATACCGGAACTTGTAAATTCAATTAGACTTCATTACAAAGTAACAGAGCCAAGCAATTCCATGGAACAACCCCCCTTCTTATCACAGAGCTCTGTCTAGTTTTCCTTCTTTACATAACACATACTCCCTTGTATGTATATGATTAACTCACCTTGGCCTTGCGCCACCATTATTTTCCAGTCTGGTGGTGGGGCCCTGGTTGGGATACAAAAAAGAATACATTTATTGCATACATATTTCTCCAGTATTAGTTATTTTCCGATGATCCTAGATCAGTACAACCATGATTTCTTTGTTACATGTTCTGCAGACATCCTGTTTCTACATGTCTGGTTATCAGCTTCATATACCTTTCCTGCTGATATGCAATTTCTTCATGTCTGGTGATGAATTCCATATGTCTTTTCTGCTGACATGATGTTTTTACTGTAGTCTAATGGTCAACTCTATGTTTATCTAGCTCTGTCCATTTATCTGAGCTCAGCAGATATTCTGCCCACATATGTCTTATTCGTTATATATGTTTTTCTGTCTCAACACTTCAAAGTGATCAGTCCGAATACTGGAAATGTAATCATTGGCATGAGTTTCGCTCCTACAGTTACAGCCTTATTCTAAAATGTAATACATCATTTTTTCCCCCTCATCTACACACAATACCCAATAATGACAAAGCAAAAACAAGTTTGTAGACATTTTTGCAAAAAAAAACAAAAAACTGAAATATGACATTTGCATAAGTATTTAAACCCAATATTCAGTTGAAGCAACATTGGCAGCGATTACAGGCTCAAGTCTTCTTGGCTATGACGCTACAAGCTTGGCACACCTGTATTTGGGGAGTTTCTCCCATTCTTGTCTGCAGATCCTCTCAAGCTTTGTCAGGTTGGATGGGGAGAATTGCTGCACAATTATTTTCAGGTCTCTCCAGAGATGTTCGATCAGGTTCAAGTCTGGGCTCTGGCTGGGCCACTCAAGGACATTCAGAGACTTGTCCCGAAGCCACTCCTGCGTTGTCTTGGCTGTGTGCTTAGGGTCGTTTTCCTGTGGAAGGTGAACCTTCGCCACAGTCTGAGTTCCTGAGCGCTCTGGAGCAGGTTTTCATCAAGGATCTCTCTGTACTTTGCTCCGTTCATCTTCGCCTCAATCCTGGCTAGTCTCCCAATCCCTGCCGCTGTAAAACATCCCCACAGCATGAGTCTGCCACCACCATGCTTCACCGTATGGACGGTGCCAGGTTTCCTCCACACGTGACACTTGACATTCAGGCCAAAGAGTTCAATCTTGGTTTCATCAGACCAGAGAATCTTGTTTCTCATGGTCTGTGTCTTTAGGTGTCTTTTTGCAAACTCCAAGCAGGCTGTCATGTGCCTTTTACTAAGTAGTGGCTTCTGTCTGGCCAGTCTACCATAAAGGCCTGATTGGTGGAGTGCTGCAGAGATGGTTGTTCTTCTGAAAGGTTCTCTCATCTCCACAGAGGAACTCTGGAGCTCTGTTAGAGTAACCATCGAGTTCTTGGTCATCTCCCTGACCAAGACCCTTCTCCCCCGATTGCTCAGTTTGGCCAGGCGGCCAGCTCTAGGAAGAGTCTTGGTGGTTCCAAACTTCCTCCATTTAAGAATGATGGAGGCCACTGTGTTCATGGGGACCTTCAATGCTGCAGACATTTTTTGGTATGCTTCCTCAGATCTGTGCATTGACACAATCCTGCCTCGGACCTCTACAGACAATTCCTTCAACCCCATGGCTTGGTTTTTGCTTTGACATGCTCTGTCAACTGACCTTATATAGATACAGTGCCATGCAAAAGTATTCATCCCCCTTGGCATTTTTCCTATTTTGTTGCTTTACAACCTGTAATTTAAATAGATTCTTATTTGGATTTATGCAAAATATATATACACAAAATAGTCCAAATTGGTGAAGTGAAATTCAAAAAATTAATTGTTTAAATTTTTTTATTTTATAAATAAACGGAAAAAAGGTGCGTGCATATATATTCCCTCCCTTTGCTACGAAGCCCCTAAATAAGATCTGGTACAACCAATTACCAGGTGGACTTTATTTGTCACATGAACTCAGTACATATACACCTGTTCTGAAAGGCCCCAGAGTCTTCAACACCACAAGGGGCACCACCAAGCAAGCGGCACAATGAAGACCAAGGAGCTCTCCAAACAGGTCAGGGACAAAGTTGTGGAGAAATACAGATCAGGGTTGGGTTATAAAAAAAATTATCAGAAACTTTGAACATACCACAGAGCACCATTAAATCCATTATTAAAAGATGGAAATAATATGGCACCACAACAAATCTGCCAAGAGAGGGCCGCCCACCAAAACTCAGGGACCAGGCAAGGAGGGCATTAATCAGCGAGGCAACAAAGACACCAAAGATAACCCTGAAGGAGCTGCAAAGATCCACAGTGGCAATTGTAGTATTTGTCCATAAGACCACTTTAAGCAGTACACTCCACAGAGCTGGGCTTTATGGAAGAGTGGCCAGAAAAAAGCCATTGCTTAAAGAAAAAAACAAACAAACACGTTTGGTGTTCGCCAAAAGGCATGTGGGAGACTCCCAAAACATATGGAAGAAGGTACTCTGGTCAGATGAGACTAAAATGTAGCTTTTTGGCCATCAAGGAAAACGCTATGTCTGGCGCAAACCCAACACCTCTCATCACCCCGAGAACATCATCCCCACAGTGAAGCATGGTGGTGGCAGCATCATGCTGTGGGGATGTTTTTCATCGGCAGGGACTGGGAAACTGGTCAGAATTGAAGGAATAATGGATGGCTAAATACAGGGAACTTCTTGAGGGAAACCTGTTTCAGTCTTCCAGAGATTTGAGACTGGGACGGAGGTTCACCTTCCAGCAGGACAATGACCCTAAGCATACTGCTAAAGCAACACTCGAGTGGTTTAAGGGGAAACATTTAAATGTCTTGGAATGGCCTTGTCAAAGCCCAGACCTCAATCCAGTTGAGAATCTGTGGTATGACTTAAAGATTGCTGTACACCAGTGGAACCCATCCAACTTGAAGGAGCTGGAGCAGTTTTGCCTTGAAGAATGGGAAAAAATCCCAGTGGCAAAATGTGCCAAGCTTATAGAGACATACCCCAAGAGACTTGCAGCTGTAATTGATGCAAAAGGTGGCTCTACAAAGTATTGACTTTGGGGGATGAATAGTTATGCACGCTCAAGTTTACAGTTTTTTTTGTTTTATTTCTTATTTGTTTCACAATAAAAAATATTTTGCTTCTTGAAAGTGGTAGGCATGTTGTGTAAATCAAATGATACAAACTCATTTTAATTCCAGGTTGTAAGGCAACAAAATAGGAAAAATGCCAAGGGAGTGAATACTTTAGCAAGCCACTGTAGGTGTGATTCTTTCCAAATAATGTCCAATCAATTGAATTTACCACAGGTGGACTCCAATCAAGTTGTAGAACCATCTCAAGGATGATCAATGGAAACAGGATGCACCTGAGCTCAATTTCGAGTCTCAGACCAAAGGGTATGAATACTTATGTAAATGAGGTATCTGTTTTTATTTTTGATAAATTTCCAAACATTTCTAAAAACCTGTTTTTGATTTCTCATTATGGGGTTTTGTGTGTAGATTGCTGAGGATTTTGATATATTTAAGTCAAGGGATCTGAATACTTTCCAAGGGGACTGTATAGTTCATAGTCCTATAAGGAAGTGTAGTCCTGTAAGGAAGTATAGTCTATGTGTAGTCCTGCAAGGTAGTATAGTCTATATATAGTCTATATTCCTGAAAGGTAGTATAGTCTATATATAGTCCTATAAGGTAGCATAGTCCATATATAGTGTATAGTCATGTAAGATAGTAGAGTCTATATACAGTATATATTCCTGTAAGGTAGTATAGTATATATAGTCATGTAAGGTAATAAAGTCCTGTAAGGTAGTAGACTCTATGTATAGTCCTGGAAGGTAGTATAGTCTATATATCGTATATATTCCTGTACGGTAGTATAGTCTATACATAGTATTTAGTCCTGTAAAGTAGTACAGTCCTGTATGATAGCATAGTCTACAGATAATCCTGTAAGGTAGTATAGTCCTGTAAGGAAGTATAGACTATTTGTAGTCCTGTAAGGTAGTATTGTCTATATATATTCCTGTAAGGTAGTATAGTGTGTGTATATATAGTATATAGTCATGTAAGGTAGTATAGTCATGTAAGGTAGTATAGTCTATATATAGTCCTGTAAGGTAGCATAGTCTATGTGTAGTCCTGTTAGGTAGTATAGTATATATATAGTATATAGTCATGTTAGGTAGTATAGTCTATATATAGTACTGTAAGTCAGTATAGTCCTGTAAGGTAGCATAGTTTACATATAGTCCTGTAAGGTAGTATAGTCCTGTAAGGTAGTGTAGTCTCTATATATAGTCTATGTTCCTGTATGGTAATATAGTCTATACACAGTATATAGTCCTGTAAGTTAGTATAGTTCTGTAAGGTAGTATGGTCCTGTAAGGTAGCATAGTCTACATATAGTCCTGTAAGGAAGTATAGTCTATGTGAAGTCCTGTAAGGAAGTATAGTTCTGTAAGGTAGTGTAGTCTATATATAGTCCTGTAAGACAATATAGCCTTTATATAGTATGTAGTCTTGTAAGGTAGTATAGTCTATATGTAGTATATGTAGTATAGACTATATGTAGTCATGTAAGGTACTATAGTCTATATATAGTCCTGTAAGGTAGTATAGTCTATAGATGGTATATAGTCATGTAAGGTAGTATAGTGCAGTAAGGTAGTATAGTTTATATATAGTATATAGTCATTTAAGGTAGTACAGTCCTATGAGGTAGTACAGTCTATATGTAGTATATAGTCCTGTAAGACAGTATATTATTGTAAGGTAATATAGTCCTGAAAGGTTGTATAGTCTATATATAGTCCTATAAGGTAGCATAGTCTATATATAGTCCTATAAGGTAGCATAGTCTATATATAGTCCTATAAGGTAGCATAGTCTATATATAGTCCTATAAAGTAGCATAGTCTATATATAGTATATAGTCATTAAAGTAGTATAGTCCTGTAAGGTAGCAAAGTTTATATATTGTATATAGTCATGTAAGGTAGTACAGTCCTGTGAGTTAGTACAGTCTATATATAGTATAATGTCCTGTAAGACAGTATAGTCTTGTAAGGTAATATAGTCCTGTAAGGTAGTTTAGTCCTGTAAGGTAGTATAGTCTATATGTAGCATATAGTCATGTAAGGTAGTAAATAAAGTCCAGTAAGGTAGTATAGTCTATATGTAGTCTTGTAAGGTAGTATAGTTTAAATATAGTATATAGTCATGTAAGATTGTACTACCTCACAGGACTGTACTGTCTATATATAGGCTCTGATCAGGCCCTACACCCAAACAAGGGCACTGCGTTCATCCACCTCTGGCCTGCTCGCCTCCCTACCTCTGAGGAAGCACAGTTCCCGCTCAGCCCAGTCAAAACTGTTCGCCGCTCTGGCACCCCAATGGTGGAACAATCTCCCTCACGATGC
This sequence comes from Salmo trutta, assembly GCF_901001165.1. NCBI lineage: Eukaryota > Metazoa > Chordata > Actinopteri > Salmoniformes > Salmonidae > Salmo > Salmo trutta. Next base: position 9,936,497 of record NC_042962.1, on the reverse strand, counting down.
CAAGACAGCGGAGTCAATCACCACCTTCCGGAGACACCTGAAACCCCACCTCTTTAAGGAATACCTGGGATAGGATAAAGTAATCCTTCTAACCCCCCCCCCCTTTAAAGGATTTAGATGCACTATTGTAAAGTGTTTGTTCTACTGGATATTATAGGTGAATGCACCAATTTGTAAGTCGCTCTGGATAAGAGCGTCTGCTAAATGACTTAAATGTAATGTAATGTAATAAGTACTGTAAGACAGTATAGTCTTGGAAGGTAATACAGTCCTGTAAGGTAGGATAGTCTATATATAGTCCTATAAGGTAGCATGGTCTATAAATAGCATATAGTCATGTAAGGTACTATAGTCATGTAAGGTAGTATAGTCCTGTAAGATAGTATAGTTGATGTATAGTATATAGCCCTGTAAGGTAGTATAGTCTATATATCGTATATATTCCTGTACGGTAGTATAGTCTATACGTTGTCTTTAGTCCTGTAAGGTAGTATAGTCCTGTAATGTTGTACAGTGATTTAAGGCAGCATAGCTTATATATAGTCCTGTAAGATAGTATAGTCCGGTAAGGTAGTACAGTCCTGTATGGTAGCATAGTCTACATATGGTCCTGTAAGGTAGTAAATCCTGTGAGGAGGTATAGACTATGTGTAGTCCTGTAAGGTAAAATAGTCTATATATAGTATATAGTCTTGTAAGGTAGTATAGTCCTGTAAGGTATTTCTGTCCTGTAAGGTAGCATAGTCTATGTGTAGTCCTGTAAGGTAGTAAGTCTATATAGAGTAATATAGTCCTGTAAGGTAGTATAGTGTATATATAATATATATTCCTGTAAGGTAGTATAGTCCTGTATAGTATAGTGTACATGTATATAGTCCTGTAAGTTAGTATATTCCTGTAAGGTAGTACAGTCCTGTAAGGTAGTATAGCCTTTATATAGTATGTAGTCCTGTAGGGTAGTATAGTCCTGTAAGGTAGTGCAGTCTGTATATAGTATATAGTCCTGTGAGGTAGTGTAGTCTGTATATAGTACTGCAAGATATTATAGCCTTTATATAGTATATAGTCCTGTAAGGTAGCATAGTCTATAAATAGTATATAGTCCTATAAGGTAGTATAGTCCTGTGAGGTAGTATAATCTATATATGTAGTGTACAGTCCCTTAAGTCAGTATTGTCTTGTAAGGTAATATAGTAAGGTAATATAGTAAGTTAATATTGTATATATATATATATAGTATATAGTCATGTACGGTAGTATAGTCCTGTAAGGTAGTACAGTCTCTATATAGTATAAGTTCCTGTAAGACAGTATAGTCTTGTAAGGTAATATAGTCCTGTAATGTAGTAAGGTTGAATAGTTTATATATAGTCCTGTGAGGTGGTATAGTCTATATATAGTCATGTAAGGTAATACAGTCCTGTAAGTTAGCATGGTCTATATATACTACATAGTCCTTTATGGTTGTACAGTCCTGTGAGCTAGTATAGTCTATATATAATATAGAATCCTGTAAGGTAGAATAGTGTATATATAGTTTGTAAGACAGTATAGTCTTGTAAGGTAGTATAGTCTTGTAAGGTAGTATAGTCCTGTAAGGTAGTATAGTCCTGTAAGGTAATTTTGTCTATATAGCACATTGTCCTGTAAGGCAGTATAGACCTGTAAGGTAGTATATTTTATATATAGTATATAGTAATGTAAGGTAGTAAAGTCCTGTAAGGTAGTATAGTCATGTAAAAGTACATAGTCCTGTATGTCTGTACAGTCCTGTGAGGAAGTATAATCTATATGTAGTATATAGTATTGTAAGGTGGTATAATCTATATTTAGTATATAGTCCTGTTGGGTAGTGTAGTCTATATTTACATTTACATTACATTTAAGTCATTTAGCAGACGCTCTTATCCAGAGCGACTATATCTAGTATGTAGTCCTGTAAGGCAGTATAGTCTACAGTGGGGGAAAAAAGTATTTGATCCCCTGCTGATTTTTGTACATTTGCCCACTGATAAAGAAAGGATCAGTCTATAATTTTAATGGTAGGTTTATTTGAACAGTGAGAGACAGAATAACAACAAAAATATCCAGATAAACGCATGTCAACAATGTTATAAATTGATTTGCATTGTTTTGTTTTTCCTTTTGATTTTATAACATTTTTGACATGCGTTTATTTCTGGAATAGTGGAATAGTCCTGTAAGGTAGCATAATCTATATTTAGTATATAGTCCTGTGAGGTAGTGTAGTCTATATCTGGTATGTAGTCCTGTAAGGCAGTATAGTCTTAAAAGGAAGTATAGTCTATATATAGTATATAGTCCTGTAAGGTAACATAGTCCTGAATGTGAGTGTAGTCTATATATAGTATATGGTCCTGTAAGGTAGTACAGTCCTGTAAGGTCAAAACAAAACCACAAACATACATCTTCTAAATATATGTCCACGTCTATATATATATATATATATAGTACATCTAGTTGATGTCGGAAGTTTACATACACTTATGTTGGAGTCATTAAAACTCATTTTTCAACCACTAGTTTTGGCAAGTCGGTTAGGACATCTACCTTGTGCATGACACAAGTCATTTTTATACTACCTTACAAGACTATACTACCGTACAGGAATATATACTATATATGGACTATACTACCTTACAGGACTATATACTATATATAGACTATACTACCTTACAGGACTATACTACCTTACATGAATACAGTTGAAGTCGGAAGTTAACATTCACCTTAGCGAAATACATTTAAACTCAGTTTTTCACAGTTTCAGACATTTAATCCAAGTATTGAAGAATTCCCTGTTTTGGGTCAGTTAGGATCACCATTTTATTTTAAGAATGTGAAAAGTCAGAATAATAGTAGAGAGAATGATTTATTTCAGCTTTTATTTATTTCATCACATTCCCAGTGGGTCAGAAGTTTACATACACTCAATTAGTATTTGGTAGCATTGCCTTTAAATTGTTTAACTTGGGTCAAACGTTTCGGGTAGCCTTCCACAAGCTTCCCACAATAAATTGGGTGAATTTTGGCCCATTCCTCCTGACAGAGCTGGTGTAACTGAGTCAGGTTTATAGGCCTCCTTGCTCGCACACACTTTTTCAGTTCTGCCCACAAAATTTCTATGGGATTGAGGTCAGGGCTTTGTGATGGCCAGTCCAATACCAAGGTCCTTTGCTGTTGTTCTGGGATTGAATTGCACTTCTCGCACTTGCAACGGTCGTCGTGAACACAGGACCAAAACGCAGCGGGAATATGAATGCTCATCTTTTTTAATATTGAGAAAAGTGAACACTTACAAAATAAACAAAAACAACGACTACACAGTTCCATAAGGCAAAGTAGCTACATCATCTACTCACAAAACCCAAAGGAAAAACAGGCTGCCTAAGTATGACTCCCAATCAGCAACAACGATAAATAGCTGTTCCTGATTGAGTCATACCCGGCCGAAACAAAGAAATCCTAAACTTAGAAACACGGACATAGAATGCCCACCCAAATCACACCCTGACCAAACCTAAAAAGAGACAGAAAAAGGCTCTCTCAGGTCAGGGCGTGACAGCACCAAAGTACGTTCATCTCTAGGAGACAGAACACGTTTCCTTCCTGAGCGGTATGACGGCTGCGTGGTCCCATGGTGTTTATTCTTGCGTACTATTGTTTGTACAGATGAATGTGGTACCTTCAGGCATTTGGAAATTGCTCCCAAGGATGAACCAGAGGTCTTTTTCTGAGGTCTTGGCTGATTTGTTTTGATTTTACCATGATGTCAAGCAAAGAGGCACTGAGTTTGAAGGTAGGCCTTGAAATACATCCAGAGGTACACCTCCAATTCACTCAAATTATGTCAATTAGCCTATCAGAAGCTTCTAAGGTCATGACATCATTTTATGGAATTTTCCAAGCTGTTTAAAGGCACAGTCAACTTAGTGTATGGAAACTTCTGACCCACTGGCATTGTGATACAGTGAATTATAAGTGAAATAATCTGTAAACAATTGTTGGAAAATTACTTGTGTCATGCACAAAGTAGATGTCCTAACCAACTTGCCAAAACTCTAGTTTGTTAACAAGAAATTTGTGGTGGTTGAAAAATGAGTTTTAATGACTCCAACCTAAGTGTATGTAAACTTCTGACTTCAACTGTATAGTCTTGTAAGGTGGTATAGTCTATATATAGTATATAGTCCTGTAAAACAGTATAGTCTTGTAAGGTACTATAGTCTATGTGTAGTATATAGTCAAGGAAAGGTAGCATATTTTATATGTAGTATATTGTCCTGTAAGGTACTATAGTCTATATATATATATATTATATAGTCCTGTAAGGTAGTATAGTTTATATATTGAGCTGTTTGGTAGTATAGTATTCTATTGAACACGAGGGGAGACAGAGAGCAGGTTTCAAGCGCAGGGCGCAGCATGTGTTTATTGTAAAGGACCACAGGAGGAGGCAGGTAGCTGGTTCCAGGAGGCAGGCAGAAGGTCATACAGGGCAACAGTACAGGCTAGTAATGTACAGGCTAGTAACGTAGTCCAGGAGATCAGGCAATAGGTAGGTAACAGGAAATCCGATAGGCTAAAGTTCAGGCAGGGAATAGGTAAAAGGTGTCGTTAGTGAGGCAGGCAAAATCTATCATATACGGGAGGAGTAAATTACAGGAAAAACAAAGACAGTGCAAAGAACTGAACTAAATAGTGTGTGATAATGACCTACAGGTGTGTGAACAGGTGATTAGAATTCAGGGGATTGAGAAAGCTGATAACTGTTGTGCCAATTGTTTGTCAAAATTTCCTGCAGCCCCCCGAGTCCACTAGTCCCTCCACAAACTGAGTGACACCATTAGCAGAAAGAAGAGCCGGGATCCTAAACTGTCTTTAGGTAATGTTCAAAAACGTAGAGGTGCTTACCCGGGCGGAAGTGGAGGGGTTGTGGTCACCCCTTCATGGGTGGGGGGGGGGGGGGGGGGTGAATCAGATAGCTATTGAGTAGGCGGTTACTCTCTCCACAATATAGGAACAGGGTTTCACGTAACCTCCGGAGTCTCTCAGCAGGCGTGAAAGAGGGGCGCGGCCGAGTTGCATGGGTTCGGGGCTATTAGACCGTGGTGGACGAGAGACAGGCGTGGAAGACTCACAGGCCATGGGCAACTGAATAGGTCTGCAGTCCACCAGTAGGTTGTCAATGGATATGGACATCCGGATGTATTGGTTTAGGTCCGTTAAATCTCCTCTGCAGGCCAGTTTGGTCTGTAACTCCCGATTAACCTCACTAGTGTACGTCCCACCTGGCCAACCTGGGACGCTAGCGTTCCACCTGGCCAACATCCAGTGAAATTGCAGAGCGCCAAATTCAAAAACAGAAATATTCATTATAAAAATTCAGAAAACATACAAGTGTTATACATAGGTTTAACCTCTCTTGGGCAGGTGGGACGCTAGCGTCCCACCCGCTAGCACCCACGGTAAACTTTAGAGTTTGTAAACTTTAGAGTGTTTTCTATCCAACTCTACCAATTACATGCATATCCTAGCTTCTGGGCCTGAGTAGCAGGCAGTTTAATTTGGGCACACTTTTCATCCAAAATTCTGAATGCTGCTCCCTACCCTAGTGAAGTTAAGACCCCTCCGGTAGACTGTAAGGAGAGCTGGTTCACTCGATCCACTGCCGGCAGCCATGGTACGGAACTCAATGGCATACTCAGTGGTGGAGCAACGGCCCTGTCACAGCTCACATAACAGGTCACCGGTGTGACGACCTAAAACTGAATGGTCGAACACCTCCTTGAAGAGGGTGTGAAAACGTGGTTCAGAGGACAGATCAGAACTTTGCCTGTGAGTAGTGTGGTGGCTAATTGCTGCATTACCAAATGAGGAGAGTTACAAACACACCAGTCTGAGTTAAACTACATATTTAATACTTAAGATACTTTTGCAAAAGCACTTGACCTTTAATAATGTACTCTCTTGAATGAACCAGGAAGGTTCAATGGCTACTGAGATATTTTATAGCAAATATCCACCCCCCTTTGACATGACAAACCACAGACATTTAGGAACGGTTCACAAAGAAAGACTGTTTACTTTAGAGAGGAGTATCTACAGCCAGATAGCATTCGCTATAAATTATCGTTCAGTTTGGTCCCTAATGACAAGGTTCTAATCTCGTCCCTGGTACTTCATAGAACAAAACACCATTTCATCCAATGGCATATATCAATTGTCAACTCTAGATATTCCCATCTCAAGCAAACCCCCTCTTGACCCTACTCCTGGACAAGCTCACTGAGGGGAGTGACCTGCGCACAGACATTGTGGAGACAAATAATTGGTTCCCCATTAATCACACCATCCCTTCACATGGTTTAAGAAATCGGTAAAGACATATTCACATATGAAGACAGTTTCATTCTGTCCTCCTCTCTTGCTGATATTCTGCATAGCAACAGAGACATGTAAAAGACAAGTCTGACCTCCCCCTTTCTGGGCCCCAGGTGACTGAGCCCCAGCTAAGGGAAACGTGCATCTGAAAGACACCAGAGTCCAAAGGACACTTTCTAATGACAAGTATCTCACATAAGCATATTATACTAATAAAACATCTTAATTATCTATGTTACCCAACTAATTCTGATTCATCCACCACAGTAGGGAGATAATGAAGTCCACCTTGTCTTTGTCAGAGGTTAAGTCAGCGGGATGATGGTCAATGTACAGGTTACACTGCATGAGAAATCCTTGACATTTCCTTTGGGAGCCATCATATTGATTAGGCATGAATATGGGGGGAGTTGAACGAGAGGAGGCTGTAGCACCTGATATCGGTGAAGTAGGAATGGACTGGCGAAGGAGGTTGCAGAGTTCCTCAACTCGTTCCTCCTGTCGGGCCAGACGTAGCGGCAGCTACGCTGAATCCATTTTTGGTGAGATATTCTGTAATGAACATGAGGGGAGACAGAGAGCTGGTTTCAAGCGCAGCAGGTGTTTATTGCAAAGGACCTCAGGAGGAGGCAGGTAGCTGGGTCCAGGGGCAGGCAGAAGGTCATACACAGGGGGTCCAAAAGGGCAACAGTACAGGCAGGGAAAAGCTAGTAACTTAGTCCAGGAGATCAAGCAATAGATAGGTAACAGGAAATCCGATAGGCTAAAGTACAGGCAGGGAATAGGCAAAAGGCGTCATTAGTGAGACAGGAAAAAACTATCATACACGGGAAGAGTAAATCACGGGAAAACCAGCGATCCGAAAGAAGTGTCACAAAACAAACAATATCTCACAGTGATGGGGTGCAAAGAACTGAACTAAATAGTGTGTGATAATGACCTACAGAAATGTGAACAGGTGATTAGAATTCAAGTGATTGGGATCTGGAGAGTGAGCTGCGTTCAGGGGATCTAGGTGTTTGAGGGTGTGAATTGGAATCAGACGTTTCAAGTTGTAAGGGTGCGTGCTGGTGGCAGGGAAGTCAGGCACAGGAGATCGAACTTGGTATAAACGGAGCAGTTTAATAAGTGCTCAAACTCCGAAAACCAAAATATACCAAATAATACAAGTGGGTACAAAACCCGTCACACACCAGAACATATCTTGCACAATGCTTACAAACAAACAATCACCGACAAGGACAATGAGGGGGAACAGAGGGTTAAATACACAACATGTAATGAATGGGATTGGAACCAGGTGTGATACAAGACAAGACAAGACAAAACCAAAGGAAAAAGAAAAGAGGATCAGCGATGGCTAGAAGGTCGGTGACTTCGACCGCCGTACGCCGCCCGAACAAGGAGAGGGACCAACTTCGGCAGAAGTCGTGACGTGCGGCTCCAGCAGCGCGTCAACACCGGCCTCGGGGACGACCCGGAGGGCGAGGCGCAGGAACATCCAGACGGAGACGGTGGAACTCCTGCAGCATAGATGGGTCCAACACGTCCTCGACCGGAACCCAGCACCTCTCCTCCGGACCGTACCCCTCCCACTCCACGAGATACTGAAGGCCCCTTGCCCGGCGCCTCGAATCCAGTATGGAGCGAACGGAGTACGCCGGGGCCTCCCCGATGTCCAGAGGGGGCAGAGGAACCTCCCGCACCTCAGACTCCTGGAGCGAGCCAGCCACCACCGGCCTGAGGAGAGACACATGGAACGAGGGGTTAATATTGTAATCTGGTGGAAGCTGTAACCTATTACAAACCTCGTTCACTCACCTCAGGACTTTAAATGGCCCCACAAACCGCGGACCCAGCTTCCGGCAGGGCAGGCAGAGGGGCAGGTTTCGGGTCGAGAGCCAGACCCGGTTCCCCCGGTGTGAACATCGGGGTCTCACTGCGGTGGCGATCTGCATTAACCTTCTGGCGCGTCATGGTCTGCTGAAGGTGGACACGGATGGCTTCCCATGTCTCCTCCGCACGCCTGAACCAGTCGCCCACCACAAGAACCTCGGTCTGACCCTGATGCCAAGGTGCCAGAACCGGCTGGTACCCCAGTACGCACTGGAAGGGAGAGATGTTAGTGGAGGAGTGGTGGAGCGAGTTCTGGGCCCAGGGCACGAACTCCGCCCACTCCCCGGCCGGTCCTGGCAATAGGACCGCAGAAACCTGCCCACATCCTGGTTCACTCTCTCCACCTGCCCATTACTCTCGGGGTGAAACCCTGAAGTAAGGCTGATCGAGACCCCCAGACGTTCCATGAATGCCTTCCAGACCCTAGACGTGAACTGGGGACCCCGATCAGACACTATATCCTCAGGCACCCCGTAGTGCCGGAAAACATGTGTAAACAAGGCCTCCACAGTCTGTAGGGCCGTAGGGAGACCGGGCAGAGGGAGGAGACGACAGGACTTAGAGAAACGATCCACAACGACCAGGATCGCGGTGTTTCCCTGTGAGAGTGGAAGATCAGTAAGAAAATCCACCAACAGGTGCGACCAAGGCCGCTGTGGAACGGGTAAGGGGTGTAGCTTACCTCTGGGCAGGTGCCTAGGAGCCTTACACTGGGTGCACACCGAGCAGGAGGAAACATAAACCCTCACGTCCTTAGCAAAGGTAGGCCACCAGTACTTCCCGCTCAAACAGCGCACTGTACGACCGATCCCAGGATGACCAGAGGAGGGTGACGTGTGGGCCCAATAGATCAACTGGTCACGGACAGCAGACGGGACGTACAGACGCCCAGCGGGACACTGGACGGGAGCGGGCTCTGCATGCACCAGGCAGGTGGCGGGGAGTATGGGAGTGGGATCCATGGGCCGCTCCTCTGTGTCATACAGCCGGGACAATGCGTCTGCCTTCGCATTCTGGGAGTCTGGTCTGTAAGAAAGGGTAAACACAAAACGGGTGAAAAACATGGCCCACCTTGCCTGGCGAGGATTCAGTCTCCTCGCTGCCTGGATGTACTCCAGATTGCGGTGGTCAGTCCAGATGAGAAAAGGGTGTCTAGCTCCCTCAAGCCAATGTCTCCACACCTGAAAGGCCTTGACGACAGCCAACAATTCCCGGTCCCCCACGTCATAGTTTCGCTCCGCCGGGCTGAGCTTCTTCGAGAAGAAGGCACAGGGGCGGAGCTTCGGTGGCATACCAGAGCGCTGAGAGAGCACAGCTCCTATCCCAGCCTCGGATGCGTCCAACTCCACTATGAACGCCAAAGAGGGATCCGGATGGGCCAGCACGGGAGCCGAAGTAAACAGAGCCCTCAGGTGACTAAAAGCCCTGTCCGCCTCAGCTGTCCACTGCAAGCGCACCGGGCCCCCCTTCAGCAGTGAGGTAAAACCCCGGATAAACCTCCGGTAGTAGTTGGCAAACCCTAAGAACCGCTGCACCTCCTTTACCGTGGTGGGAGTCGGCCAATTACGCATGGCTGCAATGCGGTCACTCTCAATCTCCACCCCTGAGGTGGAAATGCGATACCCTAGGAAGGAGACGGACTGTTGAAAGAAGAGCATTTCTTAGCCTTGACGTACAGGTCATGCTCCAACAGGCGACCAAGCACTCTGCGCACCAGGGACACATGCTCGGCGCATGTTGCGGAGTATATCAAAATGTCATCAATATACACCACTACACCCTGCCCATGCAGGTCCCTGAAAATCTCGTCTACAAATGCTTGGAAGACTGATGGCGCATTCATCAACCCGTACGGCATGACGAGGTACTCATAGTGCCCAGAGGTGGTACTGAAAGTCGTCTTCCACTCATCTCCCTCTGATACGCACCAGGTTGTAAGCACTCCTGAGATCTTGTTTGGTGAAGAAGCGCGCCCCGTGCATTGACTCTATCGCTGTGGCTATGAGCGGTAGCGGGTAACTATACCTCACAGTGATCTGATTCAGACCCCGATAGTCAATACACGGGCGCAGACCTCCCTCCTTCTTCACAAAAAAAATTGGAGGGGTGAAGTGGAGGACCAAATGTACCCCTGACGCAGGGATTCAGAGACATGTGTTTCCATAGCCTCTGTCTCCGCCTGTGAGAGGGGATACACGTGACTGCTGGGAAGTGCAGCGTCTACCAGGAGATCTATCACACAATCGCCCCGTCGATGAGTTGGTAATTGAGTCGCCTTCTTTTTGGAGAAGGCAAGAGCCAAATCGGCATATTCAGGGGGAATGCACACGGTGGAGACCTGGTCTGGACTCTCCACCATAGTAGCACCAACGGAAACCCCTAAACACTTCCCCGAGCACTCTCGCAACCACCCTGTGAGAGCCCTCTGTGTCCAAGAAACAGTGGGGTTATGACAAGCTAACCAGGGTAGGCCCAGCACCACGGGAAACGCAGGAGAGTCAATAAGGAAGAGACTAATTCTCTCCGTATGACCCCCCTGCGTCACCATGCCTAAAGGAGCGGTGACCTCCCTAATCAACCCTGACACTACTGGTCGACTATCTGAGGCATGAACGGGGAAGGGCACATCCACGGGAACGATGGGGATCCCTAAACTATGGACTAAAGCTCTATCAATAAAATTCCCAGCCACGCCTGAATCAACGAGCACCTTATGCTGGGAATGCGGGGAAAACTCAGGGAAAGTGACAAACACAAACATATGTGCAACAGAGGGCTCTGGGTGAGAATGGTGCTGGCTCACCTGGGGTGACTCACCCTGCCTGCTGCCTCGATCCCCAGAGGAACCAACCTGGCACCGACCAGCAGTGACCTCTGCGACCACAGATGGTGCACGAGCGGGAACCCTCTCCGGTCTCCCTGCGCACCGCCCCTCCCAGCTCCATGGGTATCGGAGAGGGGGTGCGGGAGGATGGAACCACCGTACCCCGATCAGAACGTCCACGGGTAGCCAGCAGGTTGTCCAGCCGGATGGACACGGTCACCAGCTGGCCGAACGTGAGGGTGATGTCTCTGCAGGCCAACTCCCGACAGACGTCCTTGCGCAGACTTCAGCGGTAATGGTCAATCAGGGCCCTGTCGCTCCATCCCGCGCCGGCAGCCAGGGTCCTAAACTCCAGGGCGAACTCCTGGGCGCTCCTCGTCTCCTGCCTCAGATGGAAGAGGCGCTCACCCGCCACTCTACCCTCGGGCGGGTGGTCGAATACTGCCCTGAAACGGCGGGTGAACTCCTCAAACTGGTCCAACGCCGCATCTCTCTCTCTCTCCACACGGCGTTGGCCCACTCCAGGGCTTTCCCAGTGAGGCACGAGACGAGGGCGGACACCCTCTCACGGCCTGATGTAGCCGGGTGGACGGTGGCCAGGTATAGCTCCAGTTGAAGCAGGAACCCCTGGCAGTTTGCAGCCTCTCCGTCGTACTCCTGGGGCAGGGAGAGACGAATCCCACTGGAACCAGGTGGAAAAGGGGCGCTCAGAGGAGACCCCGGTTGTGCTGGTGGAGGCGCTGGAAGAACTCCCTGTCTCTCCCAGCGGTCTCTCCCAGCGCCATGGACAACGCGGTCCATGGCGGTGCCAAGATGGTGAAGCATTGCTGCGTGCTCCCGGACGTGCTCCCCCATCCCTATAACCGGGGTACCTGCTCCTGCTGACTCCATGGTTTGGTCAGTGATTCTGTAAGGGTGCGTGCTGGTGGCAGGGAAGTCAGGCGCAGGAGCTCGAACTTGGTATAAACGGAGCAGTTTAATAGGTACTCAAACTCCGAAAACCAAAATATACAAAATAATACAAGTGGGTACAAAACCCGTTACACACCAGAACATATCTTGCACAAAGCTTACAAACAAACAATCACCGACAAGGACAATGAGGGGGAACAGAGTGTTAAATACACAACATGTAATGAATGGGATTGGAACCAGGTGTGATACAAGACAAGACAAAACCAAAGGAAAATGAAAAGAGGATCAGCGATGGCTAGAAGCTCGGTGACTTCGGGCGGCGACAAGGAGAGGGACCAACTTCGGCGGAAGTCGTGACACAAGTCTATATATCGTATATAGTCCTGTAAGGTAGTATAGCCCTGTAAAGTTAGTATAGTCCATGTATATTATATAGTCCTGTAAGGTAGTATTTCTATTTAAGGTAACATAGTCTATAGATAGTATATAGTCCTGTAAGGTAGTATAAACCTGTAAGGTAGTATAGTTTATAAATAGTCACGTAAGGTAGTATAGTCTATATATAGTCACGTAAGGTAGTATAGTCCTGTAAGGTATATCCCTGAAAAGTTAGTATCGTATATAGTCATGTAAGGCAGTATAGTCTATAGATAGTATATTGTCCTGTAGTGTAGTATAGACCTGTAAGGTAGTATAGTCCTGTAAGGCAGTATATCCCTGAAAAGGTAGTATCGTAAATAGTCATGTAAGGTAGTATAGTCCTGTAAGGTAGTATAGTCCTGTAAGGTAGTATAGTCCTGTAAGGCAGTATATCCCTGAAAAGGTAGTATCGTATATAGTCATGTAAGGTAGTATAGTCAAATAAGGTAGTATAGTCTATAGATAGTATATTGTCCTGTAGTGTAGTATAGACCTGTAAGGTAGTATAGTTTGTAAATAGTCATGTAAGGTAGTGTATAGTAAATAGTCCTGTAAGGTAGTATTGTCCTGAAAGGTAGTATTTGTATGTAAGGTAACATAGTCTATAGATAGCGTATAGTCCTGTAAGGTAGTATAGTCTATATATAGTATATAGTCCTGTAAGGTAGTATAGTCTATGTATTATATAGTCCTGTAAGGTAGTATTTTTCTGTAAGGTAGTATTTTTCTGTAAGGTAGTATTATCTATATATAGTATATAGTCCTGTAAGGTAGTATTGTTTATATAAAGTTCTGTTAGGTAGTATAGTCTATGTATATTACACTGCATGCACAATTATTAGGCAAATTGTATTCCTCGGGATTAATTTTATTGTCGAACAAACACAATGCTCTCAGTCAATCCAAAATGTTATTGAACATCAAACCTGAATGTTTAACAAAGGAAAAGGGAGTTTTGTCTTTCTCAGGGAAATATATAAGTGTGCACAATTATTAGGCAACTATTAGTGTGCACAATTATTAGGCAACTAAATTACAAAAATAATTTCTCTCAACTCACTTGTTTATTCAACATTTTTAGAGTAAGTGTAACAGTTAAGTAACACAAAATGACAATTATATAACATTTTTGGCCTTTCAAAAATATTCAGTGACCAATATAGCCACCCTTATTTTCAATAACTGCCATTAGCCTTCCATCCATGGAGTCTGTCAGTTTCTTAATCTGTTCACGATCAATTTTCGCTGAAGCAGCAACCACAGCCTCCCAAATGCTGTTCAAAAAGGTGTATTGTCTTCCATCACTGTAAATCTCACGTTTGAGAAGGGCCCACAAGTTCTCAATAGGATTTAAGTCAGGTGAGGAAGGGGGCCAGGTCATTATTCAGGCATCTTTGAGGCCCTTGCTGGCTAGCCAAGCAGTGGAGTACTTGGATGCATGTGATGGAGCATTGTCCTGCATAAAGATCATGGCCTTCTAGAATGCCGAGGACTTCTTCCTGTACCACTGTTTGACGAAAGAATCTTCCAGAAACTGACAGTAGGTTTGGGAGTTGAGTTTCAGTCCATCTTCAACCCGAAAAGGTCCAACTACCTCATCCTCAATGATAGCAGCCCATACCAGTACCCCTTCTTCACCTTGCTGGCACCTGACTCAAAGTGGTGTCCTGTGTCCATTACTGATCCAGCCATGGGCCCATCCATTTGGTCCATCAAGAGTCACTTTCATTTCATCTGTCCATAAAACCTTTGAAAAATCTGCCTTCAGGTATTTCTTTGCCCAATCTTTGGACGCTTCAACTTGTGAATCTTATTCAGTGCTGGTCTTGTTTCAGTCTTCTTGACCTTGACCATGTCTCTGAGCTCTTGACACCTTGTACTTCTGAACGCTCCAGGTAGGTTGCAGTTCTGGAATACGGTGGCGCTGGAGGATAATGGGTTCCTGGTAGTTTGACGTTTAATTATTTTCAAGTCTTTTGCAGTTAATTTGTGCCTTTTCTTCCCCATGCGTTTTTTTGCGCCCCAGTTGACTATTCGCAACAAAACGTTTGAATGTCCGGTGGTCACACCTCAATAGTTTAGCTATTTAAAGAGTGTCGCATCCGTCTGAAAGGCATTTTACATTTTTGGTTTTTCAGTGTCAGTTAAATTTATTTTTTGGCCCATTTTACCTGAGGTAATGAGGCTGCCTAATAATTATGCACACCTTGATATAAGGTGTTATTCACTTTCGCCACACCCTCCCTCATTACACAAATACATATCACCTGAAAATGATTAAATCCAATAAGCATTCAAGTTTATATGGTTTGGAGTTCGAAAATGTGAATAGAAACAATGATAAGATCAGAATACTCACTTGCCTAATAATTGTGCACAGTGTATATAGTCCTGTAAGGTAGTGTAGACCTGTAATGTAGTAGTGTTTATAAGCCCTGTAAAGTACTATAGTCTATATATAGTATATAGTCATGTAAGGTAGTATGGTCTTGTAAGGTAGTATAGTCCTGTAAGATAGTATAGTCTATATATAGTATATAATCCTTCTAACCCCCCCCCCCCTCCTAAAAGATTTGCACTATTGTAAAGTGGTTGTTCCACTGGATATCATAAGGTGAATGCACCAATTTGTAAGTCGTTCTGGATAAGAGCGTCTGCTAAATGACTTAAATGTAAATGTAAGGTAGTATTTAGGCCTGTAAAGAAGTATAGTCATGTAAGGTATTATAGTCTATAGTCCTATAGTCTATAGTCCTGTAAAGTATTATAGACCTTTAAGGTTGTATAGTTTATATATAGTCCTGTTAGGTACTATATTCTATATATAGTTTATAGTCCTGTAAGGAAGCATAGCCCTGTAAAGGTAGTATAGTCTATAGTCCTGTAAGTTAGTATATACCTATAATGTAGTAAAGTTTATATATAGTCCTGTAAGGTATTATAGTCTATATATAGTCCTGTAAGGTGGTATAGCCCTGTAAAGGTAGTATAGTCTGCGTATATTATATAGTCCTGTAAGGTAGTATTGTTCTGTAAGGTAGTATAGTCTGTGTATAGTGTATATAGTCCTGTAGGGTAGTATAGTCTCTATATAGCATATAGTCCTTTAAGGTAGTACAGACTTGTAAGGTAGTATAGTTTATATATAGTCCTTTATGGTAGTATAGTCTACATATAGTATAAGTCATGTAAGGTTGGAAAGTCCTGTAAGATAGTATAGTCTATGTTTCGTGCTGCAAGGATGTATAGTCTGTTTGCCACCCTGCCAGCTTACTGGAGTCTGCCACTACTATAGTCAGTGTAGTCAGCTCAGCTATCCCCATTGAGACCCTTGTCTGTGCCTCAGATTGTCTGTGCCATCTAGGTTGGGCAAAACTAAACATGGCGGTGTTCGCTTTAGCAATCTCACTGGAATAAAGACCTCATCCATTCCTTTCATTCTTGAAAGAGAGTATGATATCTTACATCTTAAAATAGGGCTACTTAATGTTAGATCCCTCACTTCCAAGGCAGTTATAGTCAATGAACGAATCACTGATCATAATCTTGATGTGATTGGCCAGACTGAAACATGGCTTAAACCTGATTTACTGTGTTAAATAAGGCATCTCCTCCTGGTTACACTAGTGACCATATCACCCGCGCATCCCGCAAAGGCAGAGGTGCTGCTAATATTTACAATAGCAAATTTCAATTTACCAAAAAAAAGACTGCTTTTTCGTCTTTGAGCTTCTAGTCATGAAATCTATGCAGCCTACTCAATCACTTTTTATAGCTACTGTTTACAGGCCTCCTGGGCCGTATACAGCGTTCCTCACTGAGTTCCCTGAATTCCTATCGGACCTTGTAGTCATGGCAGATAATATTCATATTTTTGGTGACTTTAATATTCACATGGAAAAGTCCACAGACCCACTCCAAAAGGCTTTCGGAGCCATTATCGACTCAGTGGGTTTTGTCCAACATGTCTCCGGACGTACTCACTGCCACAGTCATACTGTGGACCTAGTTTTGTCCCGTGGAATAAATATTGTGGATCTTAATGTTTTTCCTCATAATCCTGGACTATCGGACCACCATTTTATTACGTTTGCAATCGCAACAAAAAATCTGCTCAGACCCCAACCAAAGATCATCAAAAGCCGTGTTATAAATTATCAGACAACCCAAAGATTCCTAGATGCCCTTCCAGACTCCCTCCACCATAGCCCAGTACGTCCTGTGCCAGCTCAGCGCACTCTCCCTCCAGTGCACCACCATAGCCCAGTACGTCCTGTGCCTGCTCCTCGCACTCTTCCTCCAGTACGCCTCCATAGCCCAGTACGGCCGGTGCCTGCTTTGAGCACGCGGTCCTCAGTGCGTCTCCCCAATCTGGTGAGACTGGTTCCAGCTCCCTGTAGGAAGCCTCCAGTAATAATCAATGGTCCGAAGCCTCCAGTGATAATCCATGGCATGAAGCCAGTAGTGATGATCCATGGCCCGAAGCCTATAGTGATAATCCATGGCCCGGAGCCTCCAGTGATGATCCATGGCACGGAGCCTCCAGTGATGATCCATGGCACGGAGCCTGTAGGGATGATCCATGGCATGAAGCCTCCAGTGATATTCCATGGCACAAAGCCTCCAGCGATGATCCATGGCGCGGAACCAGTAGCGATGATCCATGGCCCGGAGCCGGCAGCGAAGGTCCCCGGTCCGGAACCTACAGAGACGCTCCCCTGTCCGGAGCCCCCAGCGACGCTCCTCGGCCCCGAGCCCCCAGCGACGGTCCGCGGCCCCGAGCCCCCAGCGGTGGCCCGCGGCCCAGAGTCTTCAGCGGCGGTCGGCAGTTCAGAGCCTCCGGCGCTGATCCATGGTCTGGTTCCTCCGGCGACACAGAAGCGGGGGGATCAGCGGGCGGTGTGGGGGCTACACCCCGAAACAGAGCCGCCGCCAATTATAGATGCCCACCCGGACCCTCCCCAATAGGTTCAGGTTTGTGGCCTGGAGTCCGCACCTTTGGGGGGGGGGGGTACTGTCACGCTCTGACCTAGGAGAGCTGTGTTTTCTCTGTTTAGCTAGGCCAGGGTGTGATAGGTGGGAGGGCATTCTATGTTTTGTGTTCTATGTTTTGGCCGGGTATGGTTTCCAATCAGAGGCAGGTGTCTATCGTTGTCTCTGATTGGAAGCCATACTTAGGCAGCCTGTTTTTCCTTTGTTTTTTGTGGGTAGTTGTTTTCCGTTTAGTTGTGAGTACCTGACGGAACTGTCTGCTGTCATTCTTGTTTAATTTGTAAGTGTTCATTCTTTCATTAAACATCAAGATGAACATATTCCACGCTGCACCTTGGTCTACTCACTTTGACGCCTGTGACAAAGGTAGCATAGTTTATATATTGTATATAGTCCTGCAAGGTAATATGGTGCTGTAAAGTAGTATAGTCCTGTAAGGTAGTATAGTCTTGTAAGGTAGTATAGTCTATATATTGTATATAGTCCTGTATGGTATATAGCCTGCAATATATATAGTATAAGGTCCTGTAAGGTAGTATGGTACTGTAAGGTGGTATAGTATATATATATATATTATATAGTCCTGTAAGGTGGTATAGTCCTGTAAGGTAGTGTAGTCCATATATAGTCCTGTAAGGTAGAATAGCCTGCAATATATAGAGTATAAGGTCCTATAAGGTAGCATAGACCTGTAAGGTGGTATAGTCTTTTTATATAGTATACATTCCTGTAAGATAGTAAAGTCTATGTATAGTATATACTCCCATAATGTAGTATAGTCCCGTAAGGTTGGATAGTTTATAGTATAAGTCTGTAAGGCAGTATAATCTATGTATAGTATCTAATCCTTTAAGGTAGTATTGTCCTGTTTGTAAGTCTCTATATAGTACATAGACTATACTTCCTTACAGGAATATCTTTAGTATATCATCCTGTGAGGTAGTATAGTCTCTTTTTATTTATTTATAAAAAAAAATATTTCACCTTTTATTTAACCAGGTAAGGTAGTTGAGAACAAGTTCTCATTTACAACTGCGACCTGGCCAAGATAAAGCAAAGCAGTGCGACAGAAACAACAACACGGAGTTACATGGAATAAACAAGCGTACAGTCAATAACACAATAGAAAAAAAATAAAGTCTATATACAGTGTGTGCAAATGGCATGAGGAGGTATGGCAATAAATAGGCCATAGTAGCAAAGTAATTACAATTTTGCAGATTAATATTGGAGTGATAGATGATGATGAGCAGATGATGGCGTGTAAGTAGTGATACTGGTGTGCAAAAGAGCAGCAAAGTAAATAAAAACAATATGTGGATGAGGTAGGTAGATTGGGTGGGCTATTTACAGATGGACTATGTACAGCTGCAGCGATCGGTTAGCTGCTCAGATAGCTGATGTTTAAAGTTAGTGAGGGAAATGTAAGTCTCCAGCTTCAGCGATTTTTGCAATTCGTTCCAGTCACTGGCAGGAAAGGAGGTGTTGGCTTTGGGGAGGACCAGTGAGATATACCTGCTGGAGCGCATGCTACGGGTGGGTGTTGTTATCGTGACCAGTGAGCTGAGATAAGACGGAGCTTTACCTAGCATAGACTTGTAGATGACCTGGAGCCAGTGGGTCTGGCAACGAATATGTAGCGAGGGCCAGCTGACTAGAGCATACAGGTCACAGTGGTGGGTGGTATAAGGCGCTTTGGTAACAAAACAGATGGCACTGTGATGGACTGCATCCAATTTGCTGAGTAGAGTATTGGAAGCTATTTTGTAGATGACATCACCGAAGTCTAGGATCGGTAGGATAATCAGTTTTACTAGGGTAAGTTTGGCGGCGTGAGTGGAGGAGGCTTTGTTGCGAAATAGAAAGCTGATTCTAGATTTGATTTTGGATTGGAGATGTTTGATATGAGTCTGGAAGGAGAGTTTACAGTCTAGCCAGACACCTAGGTATTTGTAGTTGTCCGTGTATTCTAGGTCAGAACCGTCCAGAGTAGTGATGCTAGTCGGGCGGGCGGGTGCGGGCAGCGAACGGTTGAAAAGCATGCATTTGGTTTTGCTAGCGTTTAAGAGCAGTTGGAGGCCACGGAAGGAGTGTTGTATGGCATTGAAGCTCGTTTGGAGGTTAGTTAACACAGTGCCCAAAGAAGGGCCAGATGTATACAGAATGGTGTCGTCTGCATAGAGGTGGATCAGGGAATCACCCGCAGCAAGAGCAACATCGTTGATATATACAGAGAAAAGAGTCGGCCCAAGAATTGAACCCAGTGGTACCCCCATAGAGACTGCCAGAGGTCCGGACAAAAGGCCCTCCGATTTTACACACTGAACTTTATCTGCGAAGCAGTTGGTGAACTAGCCGAGGCAGTCATTTGAGAAACCAAGGCTATTGAGTCTGCCAACAAGAATACGGTGATTGACTGAGTCGAAAGCCTTGGCCAGGTCGATGAAGACGGCTGCACAGTACTGTCTTTTATCGATGGCGATTATGATATCGTTTAGTACCTTGAGCGTGGCTGAGGTGCACCAGTGACCAGCTCGGAAACCGGATTGCACAGCGGAGAAGGTAGGGTGCGATTCGAAATGGTCGGTGATCTGTTTATTAACTTTGCTTTCAAAGACTTTAGAAAGGCAGGGCAGGATGGATATGGGTCTTTAACAGTTTGGGTCTAGAGTGTCACCATCTTCGAAGAGGGGGATGACCACGGCAGCTTTCCAATCTTTAGGGATCTCGGACGAAATGAAAGTGAGGTTGAACAGACTGGTAATAGGGGTTGCAACAATGGCAGCGGATCATTTAAAAAAAGAGAGGGTCCAGATTGTCTAACCCAGCTGATTTGTAAGGGTCCAGGTTTTGCAGCTCTTTCAGAACATCTGCAATCTGGATTTGGGTGAAGGAGAAGCCGGGGAGGCTCGGGCAAGTAGCTGCGAGGGGTGCGGAGCTGTTGGCCGGGGTTGGGGTAGCCAGGAGGAAAGCCAGGAGGAAAGCATGGCCAGCCGTAGAGAAACGCTTATTGAAATTTTCGATTATCATGGATTTATCGGTGGTGACCGTGTCGCCTAGCCTCAGTGCAGTGGGCAGCTGGGAGGAGGTGCTCTTGTTCTCCATGAACTTTACGGTGTCCCAAAACATTTTGGAGTTAGAGCTACAGGATGCAAATTTCTGTATGAAAAAGCAAGCATTTTTTTCCTGACTGACTGTGTGTATTGGTTCCTGACTTCCCTGAACAGTTGCATATCGCGGGGACAATTCGATACTATTGCAGTCCGCCACAGGATGTTTTTGTGCTGGTCAAGGGCAGTCAGGTCTGGAGTGAACCAAGGGCTATATCTGTTCTTAGTTCTACATTTTTTTTGGAAGGGGCATGCTTATTTAAGATGGTAAGGAAATTACTTATAGTCCTGTAATTACTTATAGTAATTTACTTATAGTCCTGTAATTAGTATAATCCTGGGAGGAAGTATGGTGTATATATAGTATATAGTCCTGTAAGGTAGTATAGACCTGTAATGAAGTATAGTTTATATATAGTCCTGTAAGGTAGTATAGTCTATGTCTAATATATAGTCCTGTAAGGTGGTATTGTCCATATATAGTATATAGGCCTGTAAGGCAGTACAATCCTGTAAGGTGGTATTATCTGTATATAGTGTATAGTCCTTAAGGTGGTATGGTTTTGTGAGGTAGGACAGTCTATGTACAGTATATTATATCATCCTGTAAGGTAGTTAATTCCTGTAAAGGTAGTATAGTCTATATATAGTCCTTTAAGGTTGTATAATCCTGCTAAAAACGTGTTTAGAAAAAATGCTAAATTCTATGGAATTACTACATTGAACAAAAATATAAACACAACATGTAAAGTGTTGGGGCCATGTTTCATGAGCTGAAATAATTGATCCCAGAAATGTTCCATTGGCACAAAAACCTTATATCTCACACATTTGTATACATCCCAGTTAGTGAGCATTTCTACTTTGCCAAGATAATCCATTCACCGGGCAGGTGTGCCATATCAAGAAGCTGATTAAACAGCATGATCATTACACAGGTGCACCTTGTGCTGAGGACAATAAAAGGCCACTCTAAAATGTGCAGTTTTGTCACACAACACAATGCCACAGATGTCTCAAGTTGAGAGAGCATGCAATTGGCATGCTGACTGCAGGAATGTCCACCAGAGCTGTTGCCAGATAATTGAATGTTAATTTTTCTACCATAAGCCACCTCAAACGTCGTTTTAGAGAATTTGGCAGTAGGTGCAACAGGCATCCCAACCGCAGAGGTATCAGTCAGTGACTAACAGATGCAGATCTGTTCTCCCAGTCGTGAAATCCATAGATTAAGGGCCTAATGAATTTATTTCAATTGTATGATTTCCTCATATAAACTGTAATTTAGTAAAATATTAGAAATTGTTGCATGTTGCGTTTATATTTTTGTTCAGTATATAATATACAAAAGGGGAAAATATGTACGTGGCAAAGTAAACAAAAGACAGAGTGGGAGTTGTTCTGTTGCAATGGTAAGCCTGTGACAATTATCCCAAAGCAAACATACAAAGCTGAATGTTTGCTTTCAACTCTGGTTTCTTAAATGAAATCCAAGTTACTAAAGACTTCAATTTTTTTTTTTAATCCAACTTAGATCTTGTGAAATTCAGCCATAGCCTTCGTGCAGGTCTTCTCCCCTTATTTGATGAACAATGCTTATCTTGATTTCAAGCTTTCTAAGGTAGTGTGGGGGTAAAATGGTTTCGTTAGCCTAAAATGCTATGAAATGCTTGAGTTGAATAGTGCTATTCACTGGTAATTTCCCCTGATGTCCAGTAACCTCTTCATACACCACAGAAAGGAGTGATTTGTTATTGTCTCATTAGCAACCAGGCTAAATTCTTGTTCTGTCTGTTTAGACTCTAAAGATCTTATCACTCCCCTATCTTCGACATGAACGCTGTGAGAACTGGTTAGTACCGGTTCTTGTTTGTACTATTCTTCTAAGGATGTGGAACCTCAGGATGTTATCCCTTCTCTTTTGTAAGCTTACCTCTCCCTAGAAGGGAGTATAGCTCTTTTTGTAGATGAAGTACACTAAATGGCCAAAAGTATTTGGACACCTGCTCTTCGAACATCTCATTCCAAAAATCATGGCCATTAATATGGAGTTAGTCCCCCCTTTGCTGCTATTGTAACAGTGTAGGTTCCGTCCCTCTCTTCGCCCCAACCCGGGCTCGAACCAGGGACCCTTGCACACATCAACAACTGACACCCACCGAAGCATCGTTACCCATCGCGCCACAAAGGCCGCGGCCATTGCAACGCAAGGGGAAACCCTACTTCAAGTCTCAGAGCGAGTGACGTCACTGATTGAAATGCTATTAGCGCGCACCACCGCTAACTAACTAGCCATTTCACATCGGTTACACTATTACAGCCTCCACTCTTCTGGGAAAGCTTTCCACTACATGTTTAACAATTGCTGCGGGGACTTGCTTCCATTCAGCCATGAGCTGTAGTGAGGTCAGACACTGATGTTGGGCGATTAGGCCTGGCTAATCGGTGTTCGATGCAGTTGAAGTCAGGGATCTGTGCAGGCCAGTCAAGTTGTTCCCCACCAATCTCGACAAACCATTTCTGTATGGATCTCACTTTTGTGCCTTCCCCAAACTGTTGCCACAAAGTTGGAAGCACAGAATCGTCTATAATGTCATTGTATGCTGTACTGTTAAGAATTCCCTTCACTGGAACTAAGGGGCCTGAACCATGAAAAACAGCCCCAGACCATTATTCCTCCTCCATCAAACCTTACAGTTGGCACTATGCATTCAGGCAGATAGCGTTTTCCTGGCATCCGCCAAACCCAGATTTGGCCGTTGGACTGCCAGATGGTGAAGCGTGATTCCTCATTCCAGAGAACGCGTTTCCACTGCTGCAAAGTCCAATGGTAGCGAGCTTTACACCACTCCAGCCGACACTTGGCATTGCGCATGGTGATCTTAGGCTTGTGTGTGGCTGCTCGGCCATGGAAACCCATTTCATGAAGTTCCCGACAAACTGTTTTGGTGCTGACGTTGCTTCCAGAGTCAGTTTGGAACTCGGTAGTGAGTGTTGTAACCGAGGACGAACGATTTGTACGCGCTATGTGCTTCAGCACTCGGCAGTCCCGTTCTGTGAGCTTGTGTGGCCTGCCACTTCGCAGCTGAACCATTGTTGCTCCTAGACGTTTCCACTTCACAATAACATCACTTACAGTTGACCGGGGAAGCTCTAGCAGGGCAGCAATTTGACGAACTGACTTGTTGGAAAGCTAGCATCCTTTGACGGTGCGACATTGAAAGTCACCGAGCTCTTCAGTAAGGCCATTCTAGTGCTAGTGTTTGTTTATGGGAGATTGCATAGCTGTGCGCTCGATTTTATACACCTGTCTGCAACGCTTGTGGTTAAAATAGCCGAATCCACTAATTTGAAGGGGTGTCCACATACTTTTTGTGTGTGTATATACAGTATATAAAGACTAACATGTAAATAATCAAGTTCCTCCCCGGTATATCCAGAGAGATAACTTCCTTGCAATTGCTTGAATAAACTCAACTGGAAAATGAGCTTTGCTTGATCCTTGGAACAAGTTTTCACTTTACATCTTGTGTTTATTTTTTTGTTCAGTGTATATTTTTAAATTCAACAGCAAATACCTTCTACGGTATATTCCTTCTTTAAAGACCAACTAACCTGCAAATTAAAGGACATCTAAAAACAGTCTGCTGTTTCTACTAGCTAAAGAACACACACACACCGACTATTCTTCATCAATGTTTATTGTTAAATTTAAAGGATGGAAGTGGCATTAAAGCATGTCCATACTAGGGTGTCTCAAATCAATACTCAGAATAGGAATGTCCTATCCAGTCAGGTAATATTGCCCGCATCAGGCTGCATTTTACAGTAATAATGCCTACATCTGTCCTGACCATATACTTAGGTATTTGTGGATTATATTTGGTCAGGACGTGGCAGAGTTATGTTTGGTTATGGTATAGTGGGGTTGTGAGTGTTGGTTTAGGTTCTAGGTTATCTATGTCTAGGTTGGGTGTTTCTATGTAGAGTTAATTGGGGTGGACTTCCAATTGAAGGCAGCTGTGTGGTGTTGCCTTTGATTGGAAGTCCTATATTAGTTGGGTGTGTTTGTCTGTGTGTTTGTGGGTAATTGTATTTTGCACTGTGTTTCGTTTCACCTGTGAAACTGTCACCTTTCTCCTTTGCGTGTTTATTTTGTTTTGTCGTTTCCATCTATAATAAATATGATCTGGAACAGTCAACCCGCTGCGTATTGGTTGGACAACATCAGGGAGAATTTTACAGTAATAATGCCTGCACCAGGGAGCATTTTACAGTAATAATGCCTGCACCAGGGATCATTTTACAGTAATAATGCCTGCACCAGGGATCATTTTACAGTAATAATGCCTGCATCAGGCATCATTTTACAGTAATAATGCCTGCATCAGGCATCATTTTACAGTAATAATGCCTGCATCAGGCATCATTTTACAGTAATAATGCCTGCATCAGGCAGACTTTACAGTAATTATTATTTACAATGAGCTGGGTAGCAGGCAGATACTGTACAGCTTAGTTTTCTTCCAGATAGAAACTGACAGATGTGGTTGGAAGTGATTGTAGTGAACATGCTTTTCATCCCTGGTCCTGGCGGGCCGCAGGATATGAATTATAGTCCTTACCCAAGTACGTGGAAATAGCAGGGTATGAATTACGGTCCTTACCCAGGTATGTGGAAATAGCAGAATATGAATTAGGGTCCTTACCCATGTACAGTTGAAGTCGGAAGTTTACATACACCTTAGCCAAATAAATTTAAACTCAGTTATTCACAATTCATGGCATATAATCCTAGTAAAAATTCCCTGTCTTAGGTCAGTTAGGATCACCACTTTATTTTAAGAATGTGAAATGTCAGAATAATATTAGAGAGAATTATTTATTTCAGCTTTTATTTCTTTCATCACATTCCCAGTGGGTCAGAAGTTTACATACACTCAATTAGTATTTGGTAGCATTGCTTTTAAATTGTTTAACTTGGGTCAAACGTTTCAGGTAGCCTTCGACAAGCTTCCCACAATAAGTTCGGTCAATTTTGGCCCATTCCTCCTGATCGATCTGGTGTAACTGAGTCAGGTTTGTAGGCCTCCTTGCTCGCACACGCTTTTTCAGTTCTGCCCACAAATTTTCTATAGGATTGAGGTCAAGGCTTTGTGATGGCCAGTCCAATACCTTAACTTTGTTGTCCTTAAGCCATTTTGCCACAACTTTGGAAGTATGCTTGGGGTCATTGTCCAGTTGGAAGACCCATTTGCGACCAAGCTTTAACTTCCTGACTGATGTCTTGATATGTTGCTTCAATATATCCACATAATTTTCCTTCCTCATGATGCCATCTATTTTGTGAAGTGCACCAGTCCCTCCTGCAGCAAAGCACCCCCACAACATGATGCTGCCACCCCTGTGCTTCATGGTTGGGATGGTGTTCTTCGGCTTGCAAGCCTCCCCCTTTTTCCTCCAAACATAATGATGCTCATTATGGCCAAACAGTTCTATTTTGTTTCATCAGACCAGAGGACATTTCTCCAAAAAGTACGATCTTTGTCCCCATGTGCAGTTGCAAACCGTAGTCTGGCTTTTTTATGGCGGTTTTGGTGCAGTGGCTTCTTCCTTGCTGAGTGGACATTCAGGTTATGTCAATATAGGACTCGTTTTATTGTGGCTATAGATACTTTTGTACCCGTTTCCTCCAGCATCTTCACAAGGTCCTTTGCTGTTGTTCTGGGATTGATTTGCACTTTTCGCACCAAAGTACGTTCATCTCTAGGAGACAGAACGTGTCTCCTTCCTGAGCGGTATGACGGCTGCGTGGTCCCATGGTGTTTATACTTGCATACTATTGTTTGTACAGATGAACATGGTACCTTCAGGCATTTGGAAATTGCTCCTAAGGATGAACAAGACTTGTGGAGGTCTAGAATTTTTTTCTGAGGTCTTGGCTGATTTCTTTTGATTTTCCCATGATGTCAAGCAAAGAGGCACTGAGTTTTTTTTTGTTTCACCTTTATTTAACCAGGTAGGCTAGTTGAGAACAAGTTCTCATTTGCAACTGCGACCTGGCCAAGATAAAGAGTAGCAATTCGATGCATACAACAACACATACAGTGGATATAAAAGTACACACCCCTGTTAAAATGCCAGGTTTTTGTGATGTAAAAGAATGAGACAAAGATAAATCATGTCAGAACTTGTTCTACTGTTAAGGTGACCTATAATGTGAATAATTCAATTGAAAAACAAACTGAAATCTTCGAGGGGGAAAAATGAAAAATAAAAACCTTACAATAACCTGGTTGCATAAGTGTGCACACCCTCTTATAACTGGGGATGTGGCTGTGTTCAGAATGAAGCAATCACATTCAAACTCATGTTAAATAGAAGTCATTACACACCTGCCATCATTTAAAGTGACTCTGATTAATCACAAATAAAGTTCAGCTGTTCTAGTAGGATTTTCCTGACATTTTCTTAGTTGCATCTCAGAGCAAAAGCCATGGTCCGCAGAGAGCTTCCAAAGCATCAGAGGGATCTCATTGTTGAAAGATATCAGTCAGGAGAAGGGTACAAAATAATTTCCAAAGCATTACATATACCATGGAACACAGTGAAGACGGTCATCATCAAGTGGAGAAAATATGGCACCACAGAGACATAACCAAGAACTGGACGTCCCTCCAAAATGTATGAAAAGACGAGAAAACTGGTCAGGGAGGCTTCCAAGAGGCCTACAGCAACATTAAAGGAACTGCAGGAATTTCTGGCAAGTACTGGCTGTGTGCTACATGTGACAACAATCTCTCGTATTCTTCATATGAATGGGCAATGGGGTAGGGTGGCAAGACGGAAGCCTTTTCTTACAATGAAAAACATCCAAGCCCGGCTGTAGTTTGCAAAAACAAACATCAAGTCCCCCAAAAGCATGTGGGAAAATGTGTTATGGTCTGATGAAACCAAGGTTGAATTTTTGGCCATAATTCCAAAAAGTATGTTTGGCGCAGAAACAACACTGCACATCAGCCAAAGAACACCATACCCACAGTGAAGCATGGTGGTGGCAGCATCATGCTGTTTTTCTTCAGCTGGAACCGGGGCCTTAGTCAGGGTGGAGGGAATTATGAACAGTTCCAAATACCAGGCAATTTTGGCACAAAACCTTCAGGTGTCCGTTAGAAAACTGAAGAGGAAGGTCACCTTTCAGCACGACAACGACCCAAAGCACACATCCAAATCCAAGAAAGCATGGCTTCACCAGAAGAAGATTAACATTTTGGAATGGCCCAGCCAGAGCCCAGACCTGAATCCAATTGAACATCTCTGGGGTGATCTGAAGAGGGCTGTGCACAGGAGATGTCCTCGCAATCTGACAGATTTGGAGCGCTTTTGCAAAGAAGAGTGGGCAAACATTGCCACATCCAGATGTGCCACCCAAAAAGACTGAGTGCTGTAATAAAATCAAAAGGTGCTTCAACAAAGTATTAGTTTAAGGGTGTTCAACAAAGTATTAGTTTAAGGGTGTGCACACTTATGCAACCAGGTTGTGAGTTTTTTATTTCCCCCCCCTCAAAGATTTCAGTTTGTTTTTCAATTGAATTGTTCACATTATAGGTCACATTAACAGTAGAAAAAGTTCTGACATGATTTATCTTTGTCTCATTCTTTTACATCACAAAAACCTGCCATTTTAACAGGGGTGTGTAGACTTTTTGTATCCACTGTAGTTACACATGGAATAAACAAAACATACAGTCAATAATACAGTAGAACAAAGGAAAACAAAAAGTCAATACACAGTGAGTGCAAATGAGGTAAATGAAGACAATAAATAGGCCATGGTGGCGAAGTAATTACAATATAGCAATTAAATACTGGAATGGTAGATGTGCAGAAGATGAATGTGCAAGTAGAGATACTGGGGTGCAAAGGAGCAAGATAAATAATAAATACAGTATGGGGATGAGGTAGGTAGATAGATGGGCTGTTTACAGATGGGCTATGTACAGGTGCAGTGATCTGTGAGCTGCTCTGACAGCTGGTGCTTAAAGCTAGTGAGGGAGATATGAGTCTCCAGCTTCAGAGATTTTTGCAGTTCGTTCCAGTCATTGGCAGCAGAGAACTGGAAGGAAAGACAACCAAAGGAGGAATTGGCTTTGGGGGTGACCAGTGAGATATACCTGCAGGAGCGCGTGCTACGGGTGGGTGCTGCTATGGTGACCAGTGAGCTGAGATAAGGCGGGGCTTTACCTAGCAGAGACTTGTAGATAACCTATAGCCAGTGGGTTTGGCGATGAGTATGAAGCGAGGGCCAACCAACGAGAGCGTACAGGTCGCAATGGTGGGTAGTGTATGGCGCTTTGGTAACAAAACGGATGGCACTGTGATGTACTGCATCCAGTTTGTTGAGTAGAGTGTTGGAGGCTATTTTATAGATGACATCACCGAAGTCGAGGATCGGTAGGATGGTCAGTTTTACAAGGGTATGTTTGGCAGCATGAGTGAAGGATGCTTTGTTGCGATATAGGAAGCGGATTCTAGATTTAATTTTGGATTGGAGATGCTTAATGTGAGCCTGGAAGGAGAGTTTACAGTCTAACCAGACACCCAGGTATTTGTAGTTGTCCACGTATTCTCAGTCAGAGCCGTCCAGAGTAGTGATGCTGGACGGGCGAGCAGTGATCGATTGAATAGCATGCATTTAGTTTTACCTGCGTTTAAGAGCAGTTGGAGGCCACGCAAGGAGAGTTGTATGGCATTGAAGCTCGTCTGGAGGTTAGTTAACACAGTGTCCAAAGAGGGGCCAGAAGTATACAGAATGGTGTCGTCTGCGTAGAGGTGGATCAGACTCACCAGCAGCAAGAGCAACATCATTGATGTATACAGAGAAGAGAGTCGGCCCGAGAATTGAACCCTGTGGCACCCCCATAGAGACTGCCAGAGGTCTGGACAACAGGCCCTCCGATTTGACACACTGAACTCTATCAGAGAAGTAGTTGGTAAACCAGACGAGGCAATCATTTGAGAAACCAAGGCTGTCGAGTCTGCCGATAAGAATGTGGTGATTGACAGAGTCGAAAGCCTTGGCCAGGTCGATGAAGATGGCTGCACAGTATTGTTTCTTATCGATGGCGGTTATGATGTCGTTTAGGACCTTGAGCGTGGCTGAGGTGCACCCATGACCAGCTCTGAAACCAGATTGCGTAGCGGAGAAGGTACGGTGGGATTCGAAATGGTCGGTAATCTGTTTGTTAACTTGGCTTTCGAAGACCTTAGAAAGACAGGGTAGGATAGATATAGGTCTGTAGCAGTTTGGGTCTAGAGTGTCTCCCCCTTTGAAGAGGGGGATGACCGCGGCAGCTTTCCAATCTTTGGGAATCTCAGACGATACGAAAGAGAGGTTGAACAGGCTAGTAATAGGGGTTGCAACAATTTCGGCAGATAATTTTAGAAAGAGAGGGTTCAGATTGTCTAGCCCGGCTGATTTGTATGGGTCCAGATTTTGCAGCTCTTTCAGGACATCAGCTATCTGGATTTGGGTGAAGGAGAAATGGTGGGGGCTTTGGCGGGTTGCTGTGGAGGGTGCCGGGCAGTTGACCGGGGTCGGGGTAGCCAGGTTGAAAGCATGGCCAGCCGTAGAGAAATGCTTATTGAAATTCTCAATTATAGTGGATTTATCGGTGGTAACAGTGTTTCCTAGCCTCAGAGCAGTGGGCAGCTGGGAGGAGGTGCTCTTATTCTCCATGGACTTTACAATGTCACAGAACTTTTTTGAGTTAGTACTACAGGATGCAAATTTCTGTTTGAAAAAGCTAGCCTTAGCTTTTCTAACTGCCTGTGTATATTTGTTCCTAACTTCCCTGAAAAGTTGCATATCGCGGGGGCTATTCGATGCTAATGCAGAACGCCACAGGATGTTTGAAGGTAGGCCTTGAAATACATCCACAGGTACACCTCCAATTGACACAAATTATGTCAATTAGCCTATCAGAAGCTTCTAAAGCCATGATATCATTTTCTGTAATTTCCCAAGCTGTTTAAAGGCACAGTCAACTTAGTGTATGCAAACTTCTGACCCACTGGAATGATAAGTGAAATAATCTGTCTGTAAACAATTGTTGGAAAAAATGATTTGTGTCATGCACAAAGTAGATCTAACCGACTTGACAAAATTATAGTTTGTTAACAATAAATTTGTGGAGTGGTTGAAAAACTAGTTTTAATGACTCCAACCTAAGTGTATGTAAACTTCCGACTTCAACTGTATGTGGAAATATCAGGGTATGAATTATGGTCCATTTCAAAGCTTTGTATTGTATATGTTGTATCGTATTGAAATGGTGGACTTTAAAACCCTGACCTGTACCACAACTATTTAACAGCAATGGCCTCACATTGGTCCCAGTGAAAATAATGTATTTGCCAAATACTTAACAGTTCATTCTACTCATGACCCAATGAAAATAATGTGTCCCCTTAGCACAAATGACACATTCCATTCAGCTTCATTATAAAATTCTGAAACAATTATTATTATTTTTTTTTAAATCAGTAGTCAATCATATTGCACTTCAATAGTAACACATTGAATACGTAATGCAGAAGAGAAACGGTAGAGAGGGACTGAATGGGATGAGAGTGTGAGTTGCATTGGAGAGGGTTTATAGACCATGGTTCATAGGGACTGGATGGGCTCATGTTCATAGTGGAAATGAAGCCAACATAACCCTGTCCTAATAATGTCATAAAAAGTTATGGCAACTGATGCCAAATTGACTGATGTTAGGATCCCCCAAAAATGTCTGGCAGGCCATGTGCTATTTTAGCTAGGTAACGGTATGTGTCATAACACCAATATAGCCCAGGGTTCCAGTAAACTACCACCCTTCAATTTCATTTCCTATTTTTCTCCTCTCCACTTCTCTTTTCTCCTCTCATTAGAAATTGGCCCAGTCTAAAGTGTACTTGGATCCACACTCACATCAGAACTTGGCCCAGTCTACAGGGTACTTGGATACACACTCATGGCAGAACATTGTCATCATTCCACCATTATCCACATCGTTGTCGCGTTTAGCATCGTTCCTGAAGTGGAGAAAGGCAAAGAGAGCGAGAGAGAGAGGGCAACCACTGCAGAGGTTTAATTATGCTGAGCAATACTACAAGAGATCAGTATTCATTCTCCAGACTTGGAGTTGTCTAACACGTCATCACACACAATACACTCCCAGTCACTCAGACAGGCCCTTTCCTACCTGGAGTTGGAGCTGTCTGCTTCCCTGCTGTTGAGTTCCCCTGCTGACAGACAGGTCTTCACAGAGCCGTAGGAACCTACTGGACGGGTCTTACCTCCAACACTGAGAGGAGGAGAAAGGAAGAGGGACAGAATGAGAGGAGAAGGAATGAAAGGGAAAGAAGGAATAGGGAATAGTTTTTACTGGTGGACTTACATTAATATTGTGTTACATATTGACAGGATTTATTGACGTGTGCGTATGTGTGTGTGCGCGCATGGTATGTGCATTGTGTGTGTGTGTGCGCGCGCATGGTATGTACATTGTGTGTGTGTGTGTGTGTGTGTGTGTGTACTAACCCTAAAGGAGGACTAGTCAGGCCCGACACAGCAGTGCAGTTAGGAGAGTAACCAGAAGGGGTGCTCCTCACTGATCCTGCAGATGTAACCTTAATGGATGGGATCCCTATAGGGAGGGGAGGAGAGAGAAAAGGAGAATAGAGGAGAGGAAGGAGGAGAGGGGGGATGAGGACAGGAGAGGAGGTGCAGAGAAAGGAGGTGCAGAGAGAGGAAGGGAGATGAGGAGAGCGGAAGGGAGATGAGGAGAGCGGAAGGGAGATGAGGAGAGCGGAAGGGAGATGAGGAGAGCAGAGAGAGGAAGGGAGATGAGGAGAGCGGAAGGGAGATGAGGAGAGCGGAAGGGAGATGAGGAGAGCGGAAGGGAGATGAGGAGAGCGGAAGGGAGATGAGGAGAGCGGAGAAGAGGGGAGGAGATCAGGGGAGAGAGGAGAGAAGAGGGGGGATGAGGACAAGAAAGTAGGAGAGTGGAGAGGAGACAGGAGGATTACTTGTTAGATATTACTGCATGGTCGGAACTAGAAGCACAAGCATTTCGCTACACTCGCATTAACATCTGCTAACCACGTGTATGTGACAAATCAAATTTGATTTGAGGAGACGAGGGGAGGAAAGCCGAGAGGAGATGAGGAGAGAGAGGAAAGGCAGAGAGAGGATGTGAGGAGGAGTGGAGAGAGGAGGCGTGGAGAGAAGAGGTGAGAGGAGGCGAAGAGGGGAGAGGAATACAGGGTGTAGACAAAAACATGACAGTCCTTTCTCTCCAGCAAAGTGGCTTTAGTTCAGTGACGTTGTATCTGAATGGCTGATGGCTGCACAGCCCAAGAGGTTGTGTTAGTTCAGTACTACA
This sequence comes from Salmo trutta, assembly GCF_901001165.1. NCBI lineage: Eukaryota > Metazoa > Chordata > Actinopteri > Salmoniformes > Salmonidae > Salmo > Salmo trutta. Next base: position 9,903,504 of record NC_042962.1, on the reverse strand, counting down.
GAGTGCTAGCTCCAGTGTTAGTTTAGTACTACAGAGTACTAGCTCCTATTAGTTTAGTACTACAGAGTACTAGCTCCAGTGTTAGTCTAGTACTACAGAGTGCTAGCTCCAGTGTTAGTACTACAGAGTGCTAACTCCAGTGTTAGTCTAGTACTACAGAGTGCTAACTCCAGTGTTAGTTTAGTACTACAGAGTACTAGCTCCTATTAGTTTAGTACTATAGAGTGCTAGCTCCAGCGTTAGTTTAGTACTACAGAGTGCTAGCTCCAGCATTAGTTTAGTACTATAGAGTGCTAGCTCCAGCATTAGTTTAGTACTAGAGAGTGCTAGCTCCAGTGTTAGTTTAGTACTACAGAGTGCTAACTCCTATTAGTTTAGTACTATAGAGTGCTAGCTCATATTAGTTTAGTACTACAGAGTACTAGCTCATATTAGTTTAGTACTACAGAGTACTAGCTCATATTAGTTTAGTACAGTACTACAGAGTACAAGCTCCAGTGTTAGTTTCAGTCAGTGTGTGTTAAATGTGTGTGTTACCCGAGTGCTGAGCCAGGCCAGATCTCTGGGGTAAACAGGAGGAAGAGTAGGACACAGCAGGAGAGTTGGCCTTCTTCCCAGGAGCAGGAGGCTTGAACTGTGGAGAGTGCATGTGTGCGCACACCCACACTGTTCTATGCTGTGCAACACACTCACTGTGTATGGCTCACACACTTAAAAGAACCGTTAAACACTCATACCCATGCGTCAGTGCAGCTCCTTACATAATTTAATGTGTCTGCTGCATTCTCACTGAACCGCCGCTGGCAGGATGGACACTGGACATAATCTGAGACAACATAATCACACAGTTCTCAGACTAACTTTGCTATACAGCGCTCAGTGGTGAGGCTGAGGCAAGCTGCAATGCATGCAGGAGGAAGCAGTGGAGACAGAGAGAGGAAGCAAGCAGAGAAAGAGAGAGGTTAGTGATAAGAGAATTATCTAATAAAGGTAAATGAATCAATAAACCATGATGAATTATTAGTCATACAGCATGGTTAATGAATAATCAATGTAATGATCAATGTAGTGATCGATTAGTCCAATTAGTCCCAGAAAATCTAGTAGAGGCTGTAGAGGGAAAGAAATGTGTGTGAGTATTTAGTGTGCCCATGGGAACAGGAGCCAGATGGTAAAGGGAGTAAAAACTTCAAAGAGTTCCTAACCTTGAAGGAAAGGAACAGGCTGTGCTGGATAGTGATAAACAGTGTGGGGAGTCAAAGTGGAGAGGCAGTTCACCAACAGTTTGTGTGTAAATGCATGTGCGTAAGAAAGCAAGAACTATAAAATGACTGTTTTGTTATCCTGACCTCAGAACGTTCTCTGAATAAAGCTACAGAAACCTTTTGCAGAAAGCTGAGTCCTTGCCTAATTATTTAACCCATTGTCTTACAAACCTTGGGCATTAGTCAAGGCGTATTGAGTATTGATTATTATCATCAAGATATAGAATTCTTTTATCAGTTAGTACATTGGCTCTTGGGGTTGGGGGTCCCATGAGAAAATCTGTACTAATCTTACGAAACATGTTACCAATCAATATGAAGATCTCCACATGGGCCTAGGCCTCCTATAAACCTACATTGAAAGGCAAAACACTTGTTTTATCGCTAATGCTAAGTGTCAGTGTGAATCATTTTCCCCCTCTTTCAGAGGTAAAACATTACAATTGTAAAGCTAATAGGCTGTGTGTTTGTTGGTGGACTGAGGTGAATGAACCTACAGCAGCCAAGGTGACAACGGCCTTTTACTGAGGAGTGGCTTCCGTCTGGCCACTCTACCATAAAGGCCTGATCGGTGGAGTGTTGCAAAGATGGTTGTCCTTCTGGAAGGTTCTCCCATCTCCAAAGAGGAACTCTGGAGCTCTGTCAGTGACCATAGGGTTCTTGGTCACCTCCCTGACCAAGGCCTTTCTCCCCCGATTGCTCAGTTTGTGCCAGGAGCCAGCTCTAGGAAGATTCTTGGTGGTTCCAAACTTCTTCCATTTAAGAATGCAACAGGCCACTGTGTTGTTGGGGACCTTCAATGCTGCAGAAATGTTTTGGTACCCTTCCCCAGATCTGTGCCTCGAAACAATCCTGTCTTTGCGCTCTACAAACAATTCCTTCAACCTCATAGCTTGATTTTTGCTCTGACATGCACTGTCAACTGTGGGACCTTATATAGACAGGTGTGCCTTTCCAAATCATGTCCAATCAACTGAATTTACCACAGGTGGACTCCAATCAAGTATAAACATCTCAAGGATGATCAATGGAAACAGGATGCACCTGAGCTCAATTTCGCATCTCATAGCAAAGAGTCTGAATGCTTATGAAAGTAAGTTATTTCTGTTATTTATTTTAATACATTTTCAGAACTTTTTCCAAACCTGTTTTCGCTTTGTCATTATGGGGTATTGTGTGTAGATTGCTGAGGATTTTTTTTATTTCATCCATTTTAGAATAAGGCTGTAACGTAACAAAATGTGGAAAAAGTCAAGGGGTCTGAATACTTTCTGAATGCACTGTACATGTACATATCTACCTCAATTACCTCGTACCCCAGCACATTTACTCGGTACTGTTACCCCGTGTATATAGCCAAGTTTTCGTTACTCATTGCGTATTTATTCCTTGTGATTTTATTTTTCAATTATTTCTCCTCTCTTTGCAGTGTTGGAAATGGCCTGTAAGTGAGCATTTCACTGTAAATGTACACCTGTTTTTTACAACGCATGTGACAAATACAATTTTATTTGATCACACAGTCACCGAATGGAATCTGAAAACACCACAATCACATAGTCACTGGATATAATCTGGAACAACACAGTCACTGGATATAATCTGGAACACAATCACAGTCACTGGATATAATCTGGAACACAGTCACTGGATATAATCTGGAACACAATCACAGTCACTGGATATAATCTGGAACACAATCACAGTCACTGGATATAATCTGGAACACAATCACAGTCACTGGATATAATCTGGAACACAATCACAGTCACTGGATATAATCTGGAACACAATCACAGTCACTGGATATAATCTGGAACACAATCACAGTCACTGGATATAATCTGGAACACAATCACAGTCACTGGATATAATCTGGAACACAATCACAGTCACTGGGACGTGGGGGGGTGGAGGAGGAGATAAGGGTGGTGTTACCTGTTACGTACGTAGGAGCCCCCCCCCTGACCTGAGTGAGGCCCTTGGTAGCTCTGATGGTGGCGATGAAGTCCTCGTGTTTCCTACGCCAGTTGGACTGCTTCTTGGAAGGCTCTGGCTGGAACACACACACACACACACACACACTTCAGTGATCCATTGGTATAGAATGATGAAGGGCTAACTAGGTCCGAGATGGTGCCGTCAGTGTGTTGGTGGCTGTTGTTTTTTTTTAGCCTTGAGCAACACCAAGAATCCTCTGAGCAAAGTCTCTCAATTGCTTCTAAGAAACTGTTTTGTCCACTGATTGTGATGCTGATATATTTGGCCAGCATATATTGTAAAGTCCTCTATAACAGTGCTTTAGGTCTTCCTGGACTCTGAGATGTACCACTAGTGACAGAAGTGGTTTGGCGTCATACCACTTCACGGTTGGTCACATGACACTCGCAGTCACCTCATATCTGGTTACAGCTCAGATCACACGCTTGTATCCCTCAGTGATTAAACTGGGTTTAATACAGACTACACTGTATATGCACATCCAATAAGTGGATACTCCCTTTAAAGTGCAGTGCAGTTCACCAGTCCCAATTCAAAACACATTATCTCCTCTAGATATCTGCATGCTCCGGGTTTAGTACGGTCATTAAAAGGACAGTACCAAGACATTGCATTTACCATAATGTTTAAGCACCTGCAAGCCCTGGAGAATAGTGACAGTGAGTTAGATTCCTAAATGTGAATTAATGTTATAGGTACCAAAGTGCATGCCTACCTATTACACACAGAGTCTACCTACATATGATTTCTCCCATGAAAACGTTACTACAGGAGAACACACCTAGTTCTGTCCCAAAAGTATTGCACTATAGGACATGGGGTGTAATTTGGGTTAGCTGTCAGGCAGCGTGGCTAGCTCAGCTAGCTGTCAGGCAGCGTGGCTAGCTCAGCTAGCTGTCAGGCAGCGTGGCTAGCTCAGCTAGCTGTCAGGCAGCGTGGCTAGCTCAGCTAGCTGTCAGGCAGCGTGGCTAGCTCAGCTAGCTGTCAGGCAGCGTGGCTAGCTCAGCTAGCTGTCAGGCAGCGTGGCTAGCTCAGCTAGCTGTCAGGCAGCGTGACTAGCTTTGATTTGATTTATTAGGATCCCCATTAGCCGACACCAATGGTGACAGCTATTCTTACTGGGGTCCGACACATAACAAAAAAGACATTACAGACAAAATACTTTACAATACATACATTTAAAAACATTAACAGTGTGTTTGCATCTATCAGCTCCACATACATGTCAGTACACACACACACAACAAGTAGGTCACATGTCAGTACACACACAACAAGTAGGTCACATGTCAGTACACACACACAACAAGTAGGTCACATGTCAGTACACACACACAACAAGTAGGTCACATGTCAGTACAGACACACAACAAGTAGGTCACATGTCAGTACACACACACACACACACACACAAGTAGGTCACATGTCAGTACACACACACACACACAACAAGTAGGTCACATGTCAGTACAGACACACAAGAAGAAGGTTACATGGGGTAGAGGCGTTGTGCCGTGTTGCTTTATTCTGTTTATTTTTTTTAAACCAGGTTTGCTGTTCACTTGCTCTATATAAGATGGAAGGGAGTTCAATGCACTCATGGCTCTGTATAATACCGTACGTTTCCTTGAATTTGTCTGGTGGGGTAAGTGTGTGTGTCAGTTGACTATGCAGACAATTTGGAATTCACAACACATGAATGTTTCTTATAAAAACATGACATTACGCAGCCATTCTTTCCTCAACTCTTAGCCAAGAGAGACTGGCATGCATAGTATTAATATTATCCCTCTAATTACAATGAAGAGCAAGACGTGCCGCTCTGTTCTGGGCCAGCTGCAGCTTAACTAGGTCTTTCTTTGCAGCACAAGAATGGACAATGATCAAGATAAGATACAACTAGAGCCTGCAGGACTTGCTTTGTGGAGTGAGGTGTCAAAAAAGCAGAGCCCAATCTATACAACCATTGAATCTGAACAAAAATATAAAAAAATGCAACATGAAAAGTGTTGGTCCCATGTTTCATGAGCTAAAATAAAATATCCCAGAAATTTGCCATATGCACAAAAAGCTTATTTCTCTCAAATTGTGTGCACTAATTTGTTTACATCCCTGTTAGTGAGCATTTCTCCATTGCCAAGATAATCCAGCCACCTGACAGGTGTGGCATATCAAGAAGCTGATTAAACAGCAGGATCATTTTAGGTTCTAATTTTGAGTACATAAATCACAGACACTATAGAAGCTTAACCAAGTTTAATTCTTCCCAAAGGGTCGTTACAGCTGTAATTCAGACAAAACACATTTCACACAAGCACTGATATTTAACCCTTTCGCCTAGGCTGAGTCTTCTCCTCCACAACTGAAAAGCCAATGCATCTCTGTTGCTAGACAGAACAATTTTCCTTGCTCATGATGCCATCTATTTAGTGAAGTGCACCAGTCCCTTCTGCAGCAAAGCAACCCCACAACATGATGCTGCCACCCCCATGCTTCACAGTTGGGATGGTGTTCTTCGGCTTGCAAGGCTCCCCCTTTTTCCTCCAAACATAAGAATGGTCATTATGGCCAAACAGTTCTATTTATGTTTCATCAGACCAGAGGACATTTCTCCAAAAAGTATGATTTTTGTCCCCGTGTGCAGTTGCAAACCATAGTCTGGCTTTTTTATGACGGTTTTGGAGCAGTGGCTTCTTCCTTGCTGAGCGGCCTTTCAGGTTATGTCGATATAGGACTCGTTTTACTGTGGATTATTGATACTTTTGTACCCGTTTCCTCCAGCATCTTCACAAGGTCCTTTGCCGTTGTTCTGGGATTGATTTGCACTTTTCGCACGAAAGTACGTTCATCTGTAGGAGACAGAACACGTCTCCTTTCTGAGCGGTATGATGGCTGCGTGGTCCCATGGTGTTCATACTTGCGTACTATTGTTTGTACATATGAATGTGGTAGCTTCAGGCATTTGGAAATTGCTCCCAAGGATGAACAAGACTTGTGGAGGTCTACAATTTTTTTTCTGAGGTCTTGGCTGATTTCTTTTGATTTTCCCATGATGTCATGCACAGAGGCACTAAGTTTGAAGGTAGGCCTTGAAGTACATCCACAGGTACACCTCCAATTGACTCAAATTATGTCAATTAGCCTATCAGAAGCTTCTAAAGCCACAACATCATTTTCTGGAATTTTCCAAGCTTTTTAAAGGGACAGTCAACTTAGTGTATGGAAACTTCTGACCCACTGGAATTGTGATACAGTGAATTGTAAGTGAAATAATCTGTCTGTAAACAATTGTTGGAAAAATTAGTCATGTCATGCACAAAGTAGATGTCCTAACCGACTTGCCAAAACTATAGTTTGTTAACAAGAAATTTGTGGAGTGGTTGAAAAACGAGTTTTAATGACTCCAACCCAATTGTACGTAAACTTCCAGCTTTAGAGAGCCAATGGAAGCCTTAGAAAATGTCACGTTACAGCACAGATGCTGTATTTTCGATAGAGATGCAACAGAAGGACAACAAATTGTCAGACAGGGCACTTCCTGTATGGAATCTTCTCAGGTTTTGGCCTGCCATATGAGTTCTGTTATACTCACAGACACCATTCAAACAGTTTTAGAAACTTTAGAGTGTTTTCTATCCAAATCTACTAATTATATGCACATTCCAGTTTCTGGGCAGGAGTAGTAACCAGAATAAATCGGGTACGTTTTTTATCCGGCCGTGAAAATACTGCCCCCTATCCTAAACAGTTTTTAACAAAGAGTTGCAGTCTGTTTTGGAATGGGTGGCCAGTAATAAACTGGTCCTGAACATCCATTATACCCCTTTAACCTCTCTTGGGTATGTGGGACGTGACCGTCCCACCTGCGGGACACACTATTCAACAGCCAGTGAAATAGCAGGGCGCCAAATTCAAAACAACAAAAATCTCATAATTTAAATTTCTCAAACATACAACTATTATATCCCATTTTAAAGATACACTTCTCCTTAATCCAACCACATTGTCCGATTTCAAAAAGACTTTACGGCGAAAGCATAACATTAGATTATGTTAGCACATCACCTTGACAAGAAAAACCACACAGCCATTTTACAAGCAAGGAGATGCGTCACAAAAAACAGAAATACAGCTAAAATTAATCACTAACCTAACCAGTTCACCTGGCCGTGCTGCTGCTCCAGTTCCAACTGTTCTGCCTGCAGCTATGGAACCCTGACCTGTTCACCGGACGTGCTACCTGTCCCAGACCTGCTGGAACCCTGACCTATTCACCGGACGTGCTACCTGTCCCAGACCTGCTGTTTTCAACTCTCTAGAGACAGCAGGAGCGGTAGAGATACTCTCAAAGATCTGACACTTACTCTTGTGTTACTGACTTGTTGCACCCTCGACAACTACTATGATTATTATTATTTGACAATGCTGGTCATTTATGAACATTTGAACATCTAGGCCATGTGCTGTTATAATCTCCACCCGGCACAGCCAGAAGAGGATTGGCCACCCCTCATAGCCTGGTTCCTCTCTAGGTTTCGGCCTTTCTAGGGAGTTTTTCCTAGCCACCGTGCTTCTACACCTGCATTGCTTGCTGTTTGGGGTTTTAGGCTGGGTTTCTGTACAGCACTTTGAGATATCAGCTGATGTAAGAAGGGCTATATAAATACATTTGATTTTATATGAGCGTTCACGCGAGCACGCTGTTTTTTCTTTTCCTCCTTGAATGAATACACTTGTCCGGTTGGAATATTATCGCTATTTTACGAGAAAAATACCATCAAAATGTATTTTAAACAGCGTTTGACATGCTTCTAAGTACGGTAATGGAACAATTTTACTTTTTTCGTCTCGAAATGCGCTCGCGCGTTACCCTTTGGATAGTGACCTGAACGCACGAACAAAACGAGGTATTTGGACATATCTATGGATTATTTGGAACAAAAACAACATTTCTTGTGGAAGTAGCAGTCCTGGGAGTGCATTCTGATGAAGATCAGCAAAGGTAATACAATTTTTCGAATACTAATTCTGAGTTTAGTTTGCCCCGAACTTGGCGGGTGTCAAAATAGCTAGCCGTGATGGCTGAGCTATGTACTCAGAATATTGAAAAATGTGCTTTCGCCGAAAAGCTATTTTAAAATCTGACATAGCGATTGCATAAAGGAGTTCATTATCTTTAATTCTTAAAATGATTTATGTATTTTGTCAACATTTATGATGAGTAATTTTGTAAATTCACTGGAAGTTTTTGGTGGGAACACATGTTCTGAACATCACACACCAATGTAAAAAGCTGTTTTTGGATATAAATATGAACTTGATTGAACAAAACATGTATTGTATAACATAATGTCCTAGGAGTGTCATCTGATGAAGATCATCAAAGGTTAGTGCTTCATTTAGCTGTGTTTTGGGTTTTTGTGACATATATGCTTGCTTGTAAAATGGCTGTGTGATTATTTTGGTCTATGTACTCTCCTAACATAAACTAATGTTTTGCTTTCGCTGTAAAGCCTTTTTGAAAAATCGGACAATGTGGTTACATCAAGGACAAGTGTATCTATAAAATGGTGTAAAATAGTCGTATGTTTGAGAAATTTGAAATTATTGGATTTGAGGTTTTTGTATTTCGCGCCACGCTGTTCCATTGGATATTGGCTAGACGTTCCGCTATGCAACAGGTTATTAAGGGTTTCAGTGACTTCATTAGGTGTGGTTGCTGATGTGTATATGGTTAAGTCATCAGCATACATGGACACATGCTTTGTTTGTCTACTGCCATTGGTAGGTCATTGGTAAAAATACAAAAGAGTAGATGGGCTTTGACATTAGAGAAGCTTCAATTAAAATAAAAACACTCAGTTCTATTAGAAAGATAGCTCTGAATCCACGATACTGCAGAGGTAGAAAAAAAAAAAGTTCTGAACAACCAGTTATGGTCGATAATATCAAAGGCTCACTGAAATCTAACAGTACAGCTCCAACAATCTCCTTATCAATTTCTTTCAACCAATCATCAGTAATTTGTGTCAATGCAGTACATGTTGAGTGCCCTTCTCTATAAGCATGCTGAAAGTCTGTTGTTAATTTGTTAACAGAGAAATAGCATTCTATTTGGTCAAACACACGCAAGCTGATTGGTCTGCTGTTAGAACCAGTAAAGGTCGCTTTACCACTATTGGGTAGCGGAATTACTTTGGCTTCCCTCCAGGCCTGAGGACAAAAACTTTCCTCTAGGCTCAGATTAAAGATATGACAGACAGGAATGGCTATAGAGTCAGCTACCATCCTCAGTAGCTTTCCATCTAAGTTGTCAATGCCAGGTTTGTCATTATTGATCAATAATCATTTTTCCAAGTCTCCCACACTAACTTTACAAAATTCAACTTTCAATGCTTTTCTTTCATTATTTGTTTTTCCTTTTATGCATGAGTACAATGGCTCACTGTTCGCATTTCCTGCCTAAGTTTGCCCACAATTAAATAATCATCAAAATAATTGGCCACATCAAATGGTTTTGTGATGAATAAACAAACAATCTGATTCAATGAAAGATGGAGTTGAACTTGTCTTTCTGCCCATAACTTTAATTTAAAATTCTTCATATCGTTGATCTTGGCTTCATAATATAGTTTATTATTCTTTTAGTAATTTTCTTCGTTTAGTCACATCATATCTCAATTTGCAGAAAGTCAGATTTGCAGCCAGACTTATTAGCCACTCCTTTTGCCCTATCTCTTTCAACCATACAGTTTTTCAATTCCTCATCAATCCATGGAGCCTTAACAGTTCTAACAGTCAGTTTACATTTTAGTCATTTAGCAGACGCTCTTATCCAGAGTGACTTACAGTAGTGAATGCATACATTTCATACATTTTTTTTTTTCCTGTGCTGGCCCCCCGTGGGAATCGAACCCACAACCCTGACGTTGCAAACACCATGCTCTACCAACTGAGCTACAGGGAAGGTTTCTTAACAGGTGCATGTTTATCAATAATTGGAAGAAGCAATTTCATAAATTCGTCAAGTGCAGCATCTGGATGCTCCTCATTAATCACATCAGACCAACAAATATTTTTAACATCATCCACATAAGAGTCACAGCAAACTCTTGTGTATGATCTTTTATATACTATTTTAGGCCCAGCTGTTGGAACTTTGGCTTTCCTGGATATAGTCACTATATGTGATCACTGCATGGGTACGGATACAGCTTTAGAACAAAGTTCTACAGCATTGGTACAAATGTGATCAATACATGTGGATGATCTTGTTCCTGTAGTGTTTGTAAACACCCTGGTAGGTTGATTAATAACCTGAACCAGATAACTGGCAATGGTTACAGTGAGAAGTTCTCTTGAGTGGACTGTCAATATTCAGGTCCCCAAGAAAGTAGACCTCTCTGTTTACATCACATACATTAGCAAGCATATTAGATACTGACTGTTATCAAAAAAAGAGCAAACAAAGCAAGAGAAAAACATATACATTCCATTAATCAGTTGGTGTGTGTGAGCGCTGCGGGGTCAATGCTACGAACCCATGGGCTCTCTCATCCCTTCCAAGCTTTTGGGAGGGATGGTGGACAATGAGCCTGTCATATTGGATGTAAGCATAGTCCCCATGGGATCTGGCAGCTTTCTTGGCTGGGATAAGTTCTTTCCTCTTCTGGCGCTCAGCTTCAGGATAGTCCTTATTGAGGAAGATATATGTTCCTCTCAAGTTCTTGGCTCTTTCCAGAACAGCTACCTTGTCCTTGAACCTCAGGAACTTGACCACTATGGCCTGGGCCTGTCATCTGGGCCGGTGGTGGGTTTTCCAGTCCTGTGGGCCAGCTCCACCTCAATCATCCCGTGGTCCCTCTTCAGTTTCTCTGAGATCATTTCTCTCACTTTGTCCTCAGACTCCACCCAGGTCTCCTATAAAGATGCTGCAATTCTTGTTAGTTTAAAAGATCCTTCCCCTGTGACAGAGACACCACTGTCCTCAATGGTAACGTTACTCCCGCTGGCTTTGGTCTTTATCATGGTAACAACGTAGGTTACACTGTTACTCCTCGCAGTTCCAGACATGGCAGGTCGCAAGGAAGATTGAAAACAACAACAAACAGCAGGAATCTAGACAGCCACAATCCGCGGTCCCAGCCACAATGGCTAACCGCATCGCGGGCTGCGTTCAAGCCCTCAAGAAAACCAAGCTAGCTAGGTAGCAGCTAGGTTACTTGCTACGACAAACTGCTCCTCAGACCCGGCCTTGGTTGGCAGGATCACTGGACAGATAATAACGGTCCCAGCAACTGATGCCAATCACATCGCAGGATTCAAACTCAAAAAAGGTAGCTAGCTAGTAACTCAACTTTTTCAATAGACTTCAAAATTTCCCAAAACAACAAACCTTCTTTCAGTGTTCAACAGTAAGTGACGAGCGTGGCAAACTCAGGCAGCGTGGCAAACTCAGGCAGCGTGGCAAACTCAGGCAGCGTGGCAAACTCAGGCAGAAGCAGTGGATAATAGTCTAGTCATCTAGCTACTCCTTGTCAATTGGACTGCCGTCTACACAACAAGCAATAGTCTGACTAGTTGAGCTAAAGACAAATCTGGGACCAAGCTAGTTTAGCTAAATAACAGATCTGGGACAGGGCTAGGAGCCAAGCTCTGCTCTGGAAGGCCCAAGCACATACAGCTTTAGACCAGAATTACATTTCCAGTTTCCCAAAATAGATTGGTTTGAAAAAGTGAATTTCAAACATAGGGAGATAATTTAGCGGTGGATTAGTGCATGCAGTTGTCAGACGACAGTCTTGAATTGGTCATATGATATTCTGAGATCATAGGATTTTCCAACACGATAGATACTTTGTCTCCTTCTCATGGTTATGATCTGTTCCATATGTAGTGCTGGCCTGTAGGTTCATGTATGGTTATGATCTGTTCCATATGTAGTGCTGGCCTGTAGGTTCATGTATGGTTATTATCTGTTCCATATGTAGTGCTGGCCTGTAGGTTCATGTATGGTTATGATCTGTTCCATATATAGTGCTGGCCTGTAGGTTCATGTATGGAATTGGCATTAAGGCACTGTTAATGCCCAGGGTACCAATGTCAGGCTACAGGCCAGCACTACCGATGTCAGGTTACTGTTTCTAAATTATGCTTCTGACACAATAGAGCAAGATGCAGTGCCCAAAGGGCTAGGCCAATACACGTTTGAATACTCTAGCTAATACACACAGCAATGATGTGTTTCAAAACCACACAAACATACATAAAAGAAAAACTATTCAACTTACTTTCACAGCCCTAGTGGTGGTGGTAGAAGTTTTGACTGAAATACATAAGTGGTTTAAGGTATATAACAAATCTGGAAACAGAAATGATGATACACTAAATGACCAAAAGTATGTGGACACCTGCTCGTTGAACAAAATCATGGGCATTAATATGGAGTTGGTCTCCCCTTTGCTGCGGGGACTCAGACACAAGAGCATTAATTAAGTTGTGCACTGATGCTGGGCGATTAGGCCTGGCTCAATTCATCCCAAAGGTGTTCGATGCAGTTGAGGTCAGGGATCTGTGCAGGACAGTCAAGATCTTCCACACCGATCTCAACAAATCACTTCTGTATGTTCTTCGCTTTGTGCACATAGGCATTGTCATGCTGAAACAGGAAAGGGCCTTCCCCAAACTGTTGCCACAAAGTTGGAAGCACCGTATCGTCTAGAACATCATTGTATGCTGTAGTGTTAAGAATTCCCTTCACTGGAACTAAGGGGCCTGAACCATGAAAAACAGCCCCAGATCATTATTCCTCCTCCACCAAACTTTGCAGTTGGCACTATGCATTCAGGCAGATAGCGTTCTCCTGGCATCCGCCAAACCCAGATTCTTCCGTCAGACTGCCAGATGGTAAAGCGTGATTCATCATTCCAGAGAACGTATTTCCACAGCTCCAGAGTCCAATGGCAGCAAGCTTTACACCACTCCAGTCGACGCTTGGCATTGCGCATGGTGATCTTAGTCTTGTGTGCGGCTGCTCGGCCATGGAAACCCATTTCATGAAGCTTCCGACGAACAGTTATTACATTTACATTTTAGTCATTTAGCAGACGCTCTTATCCAGAGCGACTTACATTGCATACATTTCATTCATTTAAAAAATAAAAAAATGTATTGTGCTGACGTTACTTCCAGAGGCAGTTTGGAACTCGGTACTGAGTGTTGCAACCGAGGACAGACGATTTTTACCTGCTACGCGCTTTAGTACTCTGCGGTCCCGTTCCGTGAGCTCGTGTGGCCTACCGCTTAAGCGGCTGAGCCGTTGTTACTCCTAGAAGTTTCCACTTCACAATAACAGCACTTACAGTTGCCTGGGGCATCTCTAGCAGGGCAGACATTTGACAAACTGACTTGTTGGAAAGGTGGCATCCTATGACGGTGCCACGTTCAGTAAGGCCACCATACTGCCAATGTCTGTTTAAGGAGATTGCATGTCTGTGTGTTCGATTTTATACACCTGTCAGCAACAGGTGTGGCTGAAATAGCCAAATCCACTAATTTGAATGGGTGTCCACATACTTTTGCATATATAGTGTAGGTTCACATTTAGCTAACAAATGTAGGCTTGTTTTACAATATAGATAGCATAATTAACTACATAAAATAGTTGACTATATAGGGGAAATACATGGAAATCTTCTGTTTGATGTATTTGATACCATTCCACCCATTCCGCTCCGGCCATTACCACGAGCCCATCCTCCCAAATTAAGGTGCCACCAACCTCCTCTGGTAGAAGTGCTCAAAAAGTGACTTTTTGGACCTCATTGCCAAAATACATAAAGGTTCACAAAGATAATATAGGTGCTCAAAGTTGACCTATTTTGCATACCCACCATACAATGAGACATCCATGTCTTCATCATTGGAAAAAAATTACGGTTGAGACTGAAAACACATTAAAGCTTAACTATTTTAAAATGTTTAATAAAAAAATACTTTTTAACCTATTAAACATCAATTATCTAAAAACCTGTAAACTCCGATTTTTTTCTTTCTCGATTTTATACACCTGTCAGCAACGGGTGTGGCTGAAATAACAGAATCCACTAATTTGAAGGGGTGTCCACATACTTTTGCATATATAGTGTCGTTCACATTTAGCTAATAAATGTGGGCTTGTATTACAGTAGAGTGGGTCTTTTGTCTTCATTCAATTCATCACTAGGTCCCTTCCACAGCAGTCTGTTGCAAGCTTTGGCATGATTATTGGAGCTGTTCTCCTATTATGAACCGTGTGCTGTTGTGTTGTCTCACCTTTGGTTTGACGGGTTTGAAAATGTAGATCTCTGTTCCCTCAGCTCTCTGCTTTCCATAATCAAACATCTTCCTCGTCTTAGCTGGTGCTTGCTGACAAATAGGGAGGTATGTTTCTTCGGCAGGGGGACAAGGAAAGGGGCAGGGATGTTTAAACCGCAATACACGCATGCAACTGCTATAGTGTGTGTATGTACTTGTTTTCCTACCTTATCAGGGCCCCAGTGTACAAACAAATTCACCTGAATATCTTGACAACGTAGGAAAACAACTTTTTTGAAAAGTCAGGACTTATTTTAATGTCCTGAATTTGTTCAAATGCTATTTTAAGCTCAAGGGTTAAGTTTAGGGTTTTGTGTTAAGGTAATGGTTAGGTGTAGGGAAAATACAATTTAATGGTCAAATGTTTTTACTCCCCAAAAAGTCTGAAATTTCACAAAAATAGAGCTGCTTGTGTGTGTACGTTGATACAGTACATAATACCCCTGATTAATCTGTGGAGGGAGTCACACCTCAACTCAGTCAGCAATACAGCAACAGAATGACTAGCAGCTGCTGCCTCGGTCCTCCATCTGATGACAACTGCTGTGGAAACTGGCAACAAAACACAGATAGTGGTCATTATTTCATCACCGACTCCATATTTTTAGCTGCTGTAAACATGGATACTTAACCTCACCAGTGTTTGGTAAGCATATCAAAACATAATCCATGTTTTACTCTGCTGCAGAGGGAAGGGTGTAATTATGAAGCCTGGGGGATGTGTATACCAGCTGTGGCTCATCAGAGAAAGCAACATGAATCTGTACACAAATCTGTGTGTTTGTGTCTTCCCAGGACTGTAGTGTAGAAGGTCCTTCCATAGATCTTACAAGGGATCAGCTCTCCATTGGAGTGTAGAGCCTCCTCCACATCTGTACGGGAAGGAATGGATGGGGTGTTTCGTCTTCTTTAAATCCCAATGTCATTTGTCGGTTTATGTGAAATGTATTTTATCTAATTCTATTATAAATTCTCAGTCTGCAACATCACAAGCTGAACGTACTCAAGTAACAAACACTATAATCCACTTGTTCAAAATAGCATAAATACCTGCATAAAATAGTTGACTATATAGGGGAAATCTTCTGTTTGATGTATTTGATACCATTCCACCTATGCCGCTCCGGCCATTACCACGAGCCCGTACTGCCCAATTAAGGTGCCACCAACCTCCTCTGGTAGAAGTGCTCAAAAAGTGACTTTTTGGACCTCAATGTCAAAATAGATAAAAGGTTCTCAAAGATAATACAGGTGCTAAAAGTTTACCTATTTTGCATATCCACCATACAATGAGACATCCATGTCTTCATCATTGGAAAAAAATTACAGTTGAGATTGAAAACATATTAAAGCTTAACTATTTTAAAATGTTGTTTAATAATAATTTAGATTTTTAACCTATTAAACATCAATTATCTAAAAACCTGTAAACTTGTAGCTTAGACCCTATTTGATGTCATCTGAGGTTTTTGTGCTGTGCCTGCCATCGGTTGAGACACAATGAAGGTAGAAGTTAGGGATTCATTTGTTTTACAATTTTATTTTCATGACAGTACAGAATTGGGCAGATCATGATTGAGCGTACATTCCAGCACAGTAGGTGGCAGCATGCACTTAAAAGATTGTTTGCGGACCGCTATGACACCATAGAAGAAGACATTCGAAGGTGGGTGGACCGGCGGCCATCTTTGTGGTAGTAATTGGAAGTAAAAATGTCAGTTCAATTTAAATTTCATGTACCAGCTAAACTGCAGTGGTTTGAAGGGATAGGTCAATTTTATGAAATCTATTTCAATGATTAAAATGACACCTACCCTGTATTCAAGAGCTTGTTGTGTTTCAACCGATGGCAGGCACAACAAACACCTTAGATGTGGGTCTAAACTACAACATACGCTTATGAGAAGAAAAAAAACTGTTTTGAGAATTGAGGTTAAAGTCATACATTTTAAGCTTTTTTTAAAAGAAATGATAAAATAGTTTGGCAACCCCTTTTGTAAGCTTTTAAAGTATATCAAAGTAAACCGTTTATCTTTTCCTGTGATGATGACATGGACGTCTGAAAAATAGGTCAACATTGAGCACCTTTATACATGTAGGTTATACCAGGCCCATTTTTAGGCTCTTATTTTGGTTGTGAGATGGAATAACCTTTTATCTTGGCCAGCTCGCAGTTGTAAATGAGAACTTGTTCTCAACTGGCCTACCTGGTTAAATAAATAAATAAAAACCCACCGGTAGATGTTGGCTTGAAGGTTAGCATGAGGCTGCCATTCTAAGCATACATTTCGTCCTTTGCTCAAGCGCTGTAGTCTACATGTAAAGGCTATCAAATAGCTTCTGAGTTACCAAATAGCAATCAACTATTCAAATCAATGCCTTCATTACGAACAACCAGTGTTATCATAACACCCTAGCTAGTCATAGACTAGTCCGCCCGGTTTTGGCTAGACACAGCAAAGAAAGTTGTCGGTAAAGAGAATTCCCGAAAAACAACACAAAAAAAACTATATTTATTAAACAGTCAAATCTATAGCTGGTTATGTCCTCAATGTATGAATTACTAGCGTTAAACGTCTTACCCTTAAAGCCCACCATCTCGCTTGTCTGTGTCGGTTGATGCTGTTGCAGCCATTGAGGTAGGTAACAACAGACGTTGGCTTTCCCAAACTCGGTCCTGCTTCGTCTGTGCCGGTCAGTATCAATTAAATGTCAATTTATGGCCTTTATTGACATGGGAACATATGTTTACATTGCCAAAGCAAGTGAAATTGCTAATAAACAAATGTGAAATTAACAATTTAAAAAAGACTGCTCAGTGCGCGCTTTCTCTGACTGACTCGCTTTCTATGACACACACACACACGGTCTGTAGTTTTTCATTCCAAATAGTAGACCTATAGGACGTTTTTTATCTGATATTGAGTCGTGTTGGAACATCAATTATTAGGCTAAGAAATAAAAAGAATAACGTAATTGAATGACATGTATTAAAATACATATTGCATTAGTAGCCTAATTGAACAGGCGAGCTAGTGCACGAGCAGTGCCCAGCGCCCAAACGTCATGCCCACGTGCGCCAGAAGAGGTCCAGTTGCATCTGTAGATGCGACAGAAAACAAACGACCGCTTATGTCGCTGTGTGATTAACGGTGCAAAGCAGCTTGTTTGGAAGTCCTCAACACACACACAGGGTAAGATTTTATAACGTGTCAAGTTTCGGTGTATGTAATCGGTTTAAATGGTGCCGCTTTCGCTGTGTCTCAAAGGCTGTCAAACTACAGATTGTAGAGAAGTATTTGTCAATACTAACCGATATTTTCTGGTGTTTTGATTTAGGCCGGTTGAATCTCGTCCCCTTGTTTTGCAAATGATACATCGCCACAAATGTGATTACAATGTTGCCATATAGCGGACGTTAATGCTATTACACCGTTGGAACATTAATTAGTACGGTTACATGCACATAATAATGTGATTGTACATAATCAGATTAATAATAGTTCGATTAAAACGTGTACATGCTTTGCACGAACGATTTCCATACTAATCCTGTTTACATGGACACATCTGAAATCAGGCTACATAATGGCTCTATAAAATGTAGAACATCGCCAATCCAAAATAAACGCTCTTTCTACAACAGCGAACATGTTCGGACATTAAAGTTTATATGTGAAAACTACTTCTAAAAGATGGATACATTCAGTTGTTCAGAACACAACTCACTCGCGCTAAAGAGGGAAGCTCGCTCGGCTGGTGCACATTCGCAGATTGAATGCAACACTGGAACGCCGATTAAGGTGTTTACATGTTCTAATAGTTACAAAGATTACTCAGAAAACCAGGTGTTTTAATCGGCGATATTGACCTTGTGCCGATTAAGATAAACAGAGTATGGTGTTTACATGATTTGTGTAATCTACCTACTGCCCATAATCCGTTTAATATTTAATTATGAGTGTGCATGTAAACGTTGTAACAACAAAATGCACTCACTGTCGCGCTCTAGTCCACATTCGTTCAGATTGAATTAGAGAAATATCGTAATGGGGGGGATTACCAAGCCATGCATCAGGGCCGGTCCTGGCCTTTCTGCTACCGTAGGTGAGACCCAAAAAATTGCAGCCCCTACAAGGATCGTGACAGTAAGCAAAATGTCGTTGTAAAGATGTCTAAAATACGTATTTGTCCAGATATTGAAGTTATTCAATTTAGGTTCTGAGTGAAAGGTGAAAATATAAATTTTCCAGAAGTTGAAATCAGGTTTGTTTTTGGTTCTGAATGAAAGTTGAAAATATGTCATTTTTAGATGTCTATGTTTGGGCCAAATCAAAGCTGGTCCAGACCAGCCAAAATCTGATTGGTTCAGACCGGACCAAAAAACAACTTTTGTGTAAATCCAAGGTCGGTCCGGACTGCACCAAAAATACAAGTCCGGTCTGGACAGGGCAAAAAAAACGACGTCCAGAAGGCATCAACATCGGTCTGTGTTTACTGAGGTATAGCCTACAACAGGGATGGGGAAACTCCAGTCCTTGGGGGGGCAGAGTGGTGTCACACTTTTTCCCCTTCCCTAATCAACACAGCTGATGAAACTAATTGCATTCTAAACTGAGGATCATTATTAGTTCACTGTTGCTGTCAGATGTGTTAGTGTGACGCCAATCAGGGCCCAGAGGACTGGAGTTGTGCATCCCTGGCCTACAGTGGCATTTGAAATGTTATTTCAGGTGCCCATCTATGTGGTAGGCCTATTATTTTGTAAAACACCCCAAAAAAGATGGCCGGTCCGGACAGGACCAAAAACGGATGTCCAAAAGATGTCGGACCGTGCTTACTGGGGTGTAGTCTACCACGTTTTGTAAAACAGGCCGTTGCATTGGCTTTATTACTCCTGATTCCTGTGACTAATCAATTAGTCTATTTAAGTGCTAAATATCAGCTACCCAACTTTATCAGGAGTTATCCTGAGCCTATTTGCAATGTGTTTACACAGTGGGAAATGCAGTATTTGTATTTGCTTTTTCGCTTGTCAAAAATATACTGATACAAACTTGAAACCACTGATCATGACAACCGGGTAAAACTCCTGGACAACAGTTGTGATTGTCCATTCCATATTGTCAATTTTACTTTGACCTGTCCTGTTTTTAGGATATGTTGTTTGTTAACATGTCAGTGCATTTTTTTATTTTTTTTTGATTGGGTGCCATTTAGGTTAGGCTATTTGATCAGAGAAACCTGCATGATATATCCTAAAAAGTTTCCATTACATTGTCATCCATTTTATCTCCAGCCTGAAGGCTACAGAAAAGGCCACACACTCTTTATTCCATATCTGCTACATGGTTTATGTTGGATTTTTTTGGGGTGGGGGGCGGAATGTTGGTTGAGTGCCGCAGCCATCCGTCTCTCCAACAGCACCCTGGAGACGTGCGCTGGGAATGGACAAGATAAATATTTTGTGTCCCTGCCATTGACAAAGTGGGCACTGCTAATCATAGGGCGGCATCAGCGCTCACCTAAAAAGCCCATATGCCACTGGTTGAGAGAACTTGTCATTGTTTTTGGGCAGAATCATGTGAGGTATGATGTGTTGTTGGAGGCGCGTGTTGGCCAGTTAAGCTTAGAAAATGCCGCCCTTGTCAATCTACCGCCATAGGCGTCCGCCTAGTGAGCGGGCCGGCTCTGCCTTACATTTTATATCCAGCTAGATTTGTCCTTAAAGACTTTCGCTGGATGGAACCAATCTGTTCCTTCATATTGTGTCATATTCAAAGCTAAATGGTGAATAGCTTATGTTCATCAGTTATGGCCATTTTAAGATATACATATTGAAGGATTTGTGTTTGACACATTTCAATTGTTAAATTATTTAGCTATTGGCAGTTTGTGTGAAGGCTATATTGGGAAGGCTGTTGCCCTTAATGTGGAAGGGTTGGCACATGCTTCAGCACAGGGACATGCTTTGGCATGCTGCGTGCACACACACACACACACACACACTCACATGGCTGTTGGCCTACGGATGGTTGGCACATGCTTCAGTACAGAGACATGCTTCAGTACAGAGACATGCTCTGACGAGCTCTGTCGGAGTATATACAGTTGAAGTCGGAAGTTTACATACACTTAGGTTGGAGTCATTAAAACTCATTTTTCAACCACCACAAATTTCTTGTTATCAAACTAGAGTTTTGGCAAGTCGGTTAGGACCTCTACTTTGTGCATGACACAAGTCATTTTTACAACAATTGTTTACAGACAGATTATTTCCCCTATAATTCACTGTATCACAATTAAAGTCGGTCAGAAGTTTACATACACTACGTTGACTGTGCCTTTAAACAACTTTGACATTTCCAGAAAATGATGTCTTGTCTTTAGAAACTACTGATAGGCTAATTGACATAATTTAAGTCAATTGGAGGTGTACCTGTGGATATATTTCAAGGCCTACCTTCAAACTCAGTGCCTATTTGCTTGACATCATGGGAAAATCAAAAGAAATCAGCCAAGACCTCAAAATTGTAGACCTCTACAAGTCTGGTTCATCCTTGGGAGCAATTTCCAAACGCCTGAAGGTACCACGTTCATCTGTACAAACAATAGTATGCAAGTATAAATACCATGGGACCACGCAGGAAGGAGACGCTTTCTGAATCCTGGAGATGAACATACTTTGGTGTGAAAAGTGCAAATCAATCCCAGAACAACAGCAAAGGAGCTTGTGAAGATGCTGGAGGAAACAATTACAAAAGTATCTATATCCACAGCAAAACGAGTCGACATAACCCGAAAGACAGCTCAGCAAGGAAGATGCCACTGCTCCAAACCGCCATTAAAAAGCCAGACTACGGTTTGCAACTGCACATGGGGACAAAGATTGTACTTTTTGGAGAAATGTCCTCTGGTCTGATGAAATGAAAATGTACATAATGACCATCGTTATGTTTGGAGGAAAAAGGGGAGGCTTGCAAGCTGAAGAACACCATCCCAACCATGAAGCACGGGGGTGGCAGCATCATGTTGTGGGGGTGGTTTGCTGCAGGAGGAACTGGTGCACTTCACAAAATAGATGGCATCATGAGGTAGGAAAATTATGTGGATATATTGAAGCAATATCTCAAGACATCAATCAGGAAGTTAAAGCTTGGTGGCAAATGGGTCTTCCAAATGGACATTGACCCCAAGTATACTTCCAAAGTTGTGGCAAAATGGCTTAAGGATAACAAAGTCAAGATGTTGGGAGTGGCCTTCACAAAGCTCTGACCTCAACCCATAGAAAATTGTGGGCAGAACTGAAAAAGCATGTGTGAGCAAGGAGGCCTACAAACCTGACTCAGTTACACCAGCTGTCAGGAGGAATGGGCCAAAATTCACCCAACTTATTGTGGGAAGCTTGTGGAAGGCTACCCGAAACGTTTGACCCAAGTTAAACAGTTTAAAGGCAATGCTACCAAATACTAATTGAGTTCATGTAAACTTCTGACCCACTGGGAATGTGATGAAAGAAATAAAAGCTAAAATAAATCATTCTCTCTGCTATTATTCCTATATTTCACATTCTTAAAATCAAGTGGTGACTCTAACTGACCTAAGACAGGGAATGTTTACTAGGATTAAATGTCAGGAATTGTGAAAAACTGAGTTTAAATGTATTTGGCTAAGGTGCTTGTAAACTTCTGACTTCAACTGTGTATATATAATATAAATATATATCAAATGCATGCAGTACCAGTCAAAAGTTTGCACTCATTCAAGGTTATTTTTAAAATATTTTTTTTTACTATTTTCTGCATTGTAGAATAATAGTGAAGACATCAAACTATGAAATTAACATATGGAATCATGTCGTAACCAAAAAAGTGTTAAAAAAAAATGTAAGTATATTTTATATTTTTCAAAATAGCCACCCTTTGGCTAGATGACAGCTTTGCACACTTTTGGCATTCTCTCAACCATGCTGAGTACTTGTTGGCTGCTTTTCCTTCACTCTACTGTCCAACTCATCCCAAACCGTCTCAATTGGGTTGAGGTCGGGTGATTGTGGAGGCCAGATCATCTGATGCAGCACTCCATCACTCTCCTTCTTGGTCAAATAGCCCTTACACAGCCTGGAGGTGTGTTGGGTCATTGTCCTGTTGAAAAACAAATGATAGTCCCACTAAGTGCAAACCAGATGGGATGCCGTATCGCTGCAGAATGCTGTGGTCACCATGGTGGTTAAGTGTGCCTTGATTGCTAAATAAATTACAGACCGTGTCACCAGCAAAGCACCATCACACCTCCTCGTCTATGCTTCACGCGGTGGGAACCACACATGCAGAGATCATCCGTCCATTCACCTACTCTGCGTCTCACAAAGACACGGCGGTCCCAACCAAAAATCTCAAATTTGGACTCATCAGACCAAAGGACAGATTTCCACCAGTCTAATGTCCATTGCTTGTGTTTCTTGGCCCAAGCAAGTCTCTTCTTATTGGTGTCCTTTAGTAGTGGTTTCTTTGCAGCAATTTGACCATGAAGGACTGATTCACACAGTCTCCCCTGAACAGATGATGTTGAGATGTCTGTTACTTGAACTCTGTGGAGCATTTGACAACCCGACTACACATACCTCTGGGGAATACAGAAATAATGTGAGATCAATAAAAGTAGTGCCAATCATGTTAGAGGTAAATTAAATAATGAAAACGTGTTTATGCTTTACATACCAAGTGTTGTCATCGATTCCTTGTGGAGACACCACACCGCTGCTTTTGTCACATGAGATGGCAACAGCTTTCTACCAAAGTATTTGTGTCCTGGTAATACTATTGCATTATTCTCTGCATAGTTAAAGTTCACAACTTTCTGCAAGTCCTCATGCTTCAGGTGTAACCTGTTCTTGCTTGGGCCAGCTCTCTTTTTGATGGGAGGCATTAGACCATTCTCCTTGTATGACTGGTGGAGGAGAGTCAGGCGTGCTCTACTGATGCTGAAAGACATTCCAGACACACATTTTAGCATTATTAAACAATTGATGGCCGTAATCACTGTCAGACACACCTGGCTAACTTGATGGGTCATGTAATCATGTAGCTAGCTAGCTAAACCAGGAACCATAATCCTAATCCATAGAGTACTAGCAATAAAAATAGATTGTCGTAGCTAGCTAAAGTTAACCAAATCGGACCAATGTTAGCTAGTTAGCCTAATGTTAGAAAGCTATAACTAGCAATGTAAATGAGTTTATGAGATAATATTGCTACACAGATCATACACTTAATGCTAATGTTAGCTAGTGAGCCAGTCACCTAACGTCAGATAGCTAGCTAGCTTAACAGTAAGCATTAACTTGCAATGAAAACAACTTGGACAAATTAGAAACATATCTGAAACTATAGCTAGACTCTCACCCGTAAACATGGATGAACGCTTCACAGCAGACTGCAACCCCTTTCATTAAATAAGACACGTCCTGTGTCATTTCCATTTTGTTTGTACAACTTGCTTGGCCCGCGTTGTCAAGTCACTCTGTTTCACACTGACCGTGTGCAATGCCATGAAAATCATCAGATCTTTCTCCCTCTGTCACGGATGCCATGGTTGCCCTAAATTTGAAGATGTAATCTGGAGAGTGTTTTATACAACCGCCTTCTGTGTTCTCTTTTCAACTCCCTCTGCATTTGCAATCAAACGCCAGAATTGTATTAATCTCCTTATCAAACTCTGCTTCTACCAGACATTCCCCAGATTTCAAAACTCATGTCAACGTCTTCCGTGACAACAACACTGTTGATCTCCGTTTCTTCCCCGTCGCTGTCATCAGAAGATTCTACAATGTTTTCTTTTGGAGAGAGTCAGCATGCTACAATCGTCCTCCTGAAAGTAGTCGATCACAACTTTTTTTCCACTGACCTTTGTCGATAGCACCTGATAAATTTAGGACAGCAATGCTGCTAATGCTCTCAATAACACATTTTCACTTCTCCATGGCTAACATTATATATTTTGAAAAAACTGCAGTAGAAAGGATTATCTACACCTACTGACCAGCTCAAATAGACATAAGATGCTATGTGTTTGACCAATCCGAAACTCATCTCTCGGCAAGTCCAGCCCATTCATTATCTCAGGCCATCATGGCTAGCGGAAAAGGTCCTGTCTTTTTCTGTTGCTAAACCAACTTGGCTTGTAATTTAACAACTTTATTCATATTTACAGATGGCATACAAGTTTGTTAAGGCACATGAAAGTTCAAATGTTCCATAAGGCATTTCTGCCAAAAAACGCATTTAGATTAAAAAAAAAAAAAAAAAAAAAAATCATAAATGTTCAAATGCCTCTCCTGTGTGTGGGTGTGATAGACATTATGGACAGTATGTGGGAAGAATATTTAGTGTATCTGTAGAATACGTAGGATAGAATAGTATACAGTGCCTACGGAAAGTATTCAGAACCCTTGACTTTTTCCACATGTAGTTACGTTACAGCCTTTTTCTAAAATTGATTAAATAAAAATCCTCAGCAATCTACACACAATACCCCATAATGTCAAAGTGAAAACAGGTTTTTAGAAAATGTAGCTAATTTATTAACATTTTAAAAACCAGAAACCCTTACATAAATAAGTATTCAGACCCTTTGCTATGATACTCGAAATTGAGCTCCGGTGCATCCATTGATCATCCTTGATATGTTTGTACAACTTGATTGGTAAATTCAATTGATTGGGCATCATTTGGAAAGGCACACACCTGTCTATATAAGGTCCCACAGTTGACAGTGCATGTCAGAGCAAAAACCAAGCCATGAGGTTGAAATCATTGTCCGTAGATCGTCGAGACAGGATTGTGTCGAAACACAGATCTGGGGGAAGGGTACTAAAACATTTCTGCAGCGTTGAAGGTCCCAAAAAGCACAGTGGCCTCCATCATTCCTATATGGAAGAAGTTTGGAACCACTGAGACACTCCCTAGAGCTGGTCGCAGGGCAAAAGAGAGCAATCAGGGGAGAAGGGCCTTGGTCTGGGAGTTGACCAAGAACCCGATAGTCACTCTGACAGAGCTCCAGAGTTCCTCTGTGGAGATGAAAGAACCTTCCAGAAGGACAACCATCTCTGCAGCCCTCCATCAATCAGGCCTTTATGGTAGGGTGGCCAGACGGAAGCTACTCCTCAGTAAAAGGCACATGACAGGTAGCTTGGAGTTTGCCAAAAGGCACCTGAGACCATGAGAAACAAGAGTCTTTGGTCTGATGAAACCAAGATTGAACTCTTTGGCATGAATGCCAAGCATCACGTCTGGAGGAAACCTGGCACCATCCCTACGATGAAGAATGGTGGTGGCAGAATCATGCTATGGGGATTTTTTTAGCGGCAGGGACTGGGAGACTAGTCAGGATCGAGGCAAAGATGAACGGAGCAAAGTACAGAGATCCTTGATGAAAACCTACTCCATAGCTCTAAGGACCTTAGACTGGGGCGATGGTTCACCTTCCAACAGGACAGCAACCATAACATGCTGACCAGACTGCATGTGCATGTTGATTTTTGCCCACCCACACCAGACTCGATCAGGACATGCAATTTGAAATATCAAAACAAACTCAACCAACTATTTTAATTTGGGGACAGCTCAAAAAGCATTAAACATTTATGGTAATTTAGATGGCCTGCTTGCTGTTGCTTGCTAATTTGTCCTGACATATAAGCATTGGGTTGATCTTTTACCTGAAATGCACAAGGTTCTCTACTCCGACAATTAATCCACAGATAAAAGGATAAACCAAGTTTGATTCTAGTCATCTCTCCTCCTTCAGGCTTCTTCTTCTTTGGACTATATATGGCGGTTGGCAACCAACTTTAAGGTGCATTACCACCACCAACTGGACAGGAGTGTGGACCTCAGTTCATCTTTCAATCACCCACGTGGGTTTATGCTCCTAAAAACCAATGAGGAGATGGGAGAAATGGGACTTGCAGCGCATCAAGCGTCAAAAATAAAACCAAGTTCTAATTTGGCGCCTGGCTACGCAAACGCTTGTTGATGCGTGCGAGCGCAATGATTGATTGTGTACATTTATTTTGCGAGTAGTGTGGTCAGCATGTAAGCACACAGCCAAGACAACACAGGAGTGGCTTCGTGATAAGTCTCTGAATGTCCATCAGAGGCCGGACTTAAACCTGAACCTGAAAATAGTTATGCAGCAACGCTCCCCATCCAACCTGACATAGCTTGAGAGGATCTGCAGAGAAGAATGGGAGAAACTCCCCAAATACAGGTGTGCCAAGCTTGTAGCGTCATACCCAAGAAGACTTGAGGCTGTAATCGCTGCCAAAGGTGCTTCAACAAAGTACTGAGTAACGGGTCTGAATGCTTATGTAATATTTGTTTTTTATTTGTAATAAATTTAGAAAAATTCTAAACCTGTTTTTGCTTTGTCATTATGGGGTATTGGGTGTAGATTGAGGACATTTTTTTTGTAATCCATTTTAGAATAAGGCTGTAATCTTAACAAAATGTGGAAAAAGTCAAGGGGTCTGAGTACTTCCCGAGGTGTGTGTGTGTGTGTGTGTGTGTGTGTGTGTGTGTATAAAGCAATAGTTGAATAGGATGTCAGTGAATAGAATACAATATATACATATGAAATGAGTAAAACAGTATGTAAACATTTATTAATGTGACCAGTGCTCCATTATTGAAGTGACCAGTGAATCCATAGGGCCCGCAGACTCTAAGGTGCAGGGTTTAGTAACGGGGTTGTAGCCGTCTAGTGACGGTGACTAAGGTTCAGGGTACTGGGTGAAGGACGGCTAGGGATGGCTATTTAAGTCTGATGGCCTTGAGATAGAAGCCGTTTTTCAGTCTGTCTCGGTCCCAGCTTTGATGCATCAGTACTGACCTCGCCTTCTGGATGGTAGCGGTGTGAACAGGTAGTGGCTCGGGTGGTTGATTATCTTTTTGGCCTTCCTGTGACATCGGGTGCTGCAGGTATCCTGGAGGGCAGGCCGTGTGCCCCCGGTGATGCTTTGGGCAGACTGCACCACCCTCTGGAGAGCCCTGTGGTTGTGGGCGGTGTAGTTGCCGTACCAGGCGGTGATACAGCTTGACAGGATTCTCTCGATGGTGCATCTGTTTGTGAGGACCTTCGGGGAATTTCTTCAGCCTCCTGAAGTTGAAGAGGCACTTTTGCGCCACCTTCACTACTCTGTCTGTGTAGGTGGACCATTTCAGATTGCCAGTGATGTGTACGCAGGGGACCTTGAGGTTGTTCACCTTCTCCGCTACGCCAGGGCCCTCACCACCTCCCTGTAGGCTGTCTCGTCATTGTTGGTAATCAGACCTACTACTTTTGTTTCGCCTGCGATCTTGATAATTGAGTTGGAGGCATGCATGGCCGCGCAGTCATGGGTGAACAGGGAGTACAGGAAGGGGCTGAGCATGCACCCTTGTGGGGCCCCTGTTGAGGATCAGTGTAGTGGTGTTGTTTCCTACCTTCACCACCTGGGGGTTGCACAGGGTGGGGTTCAGACCCAGGGCCTGAGCTTAATGATGAGCTTGGAGGGTACTATGGTGTTGAAGTCTGAGCTGTAGTCAATGAACAGCGTTCTTTTCGGTATGCAAATTGAAGTGGGTCTAGGGTGTCAGGTAAGGTGGAGGTGATATGATCCTTAACTAGCCTCTCAAAGCACTACATTATGACAGACATGAGTGCACTGGGGCTATAGGTATTTAGTTCAGTTAGCTTTCTTGGGTACAGGAACAATGGTGGACATCTTGAAGCAAGTGGGGACAGCAGACTGGGATAGTGAGAGATTGAATATGTTCATAAACACTCCAGCTAGCTGGTCTGCATATGCTCTGAGGATGCGGCTAGGGATGCAGTCTTGGCCGCTCGTGTCGACCATGGAGAATGAGACCCCACAGTCCTCTGGAGCGGCCCACCACGCTAGCACTGTGTTATCCTCAAAGCGGGCGAAGGTGTTTAGCTTGTCCGGGAGCAAGACGTCGGTGTCCGTGACATGGCTGGTTTTCTCTTTGTAGTGCGTTATTGCCTGTAGACCCTGCCACATACGTCTCGTTTCTGAGCCGTTGAATTGCGACTCCACTTTCTCTGTACTGACATTGGGTCAGCCGAGCGTTGAATAGAACTTAGCACGGTACTTCCTGTTTCAGTTTTTGCCTATAGGAAGGGGGGAGCAGAATGCAGTCGTGATCTGATTTGCCGAAGGGAGGGACTTGTAGCCATCCCGGAAAGGAGAGTAACAATGGTCGAGAGTCTTTGAAGCACGAGCCTGTACTACAGTACTACAGTACTACAGGCAATGTGTTGACAGAATTTTGGTAGCGTTTTCCTCATATTTGCTTTGTTCAAGTCTCAAGCTACAATACATGCGGCCTCAGGATTAGAGGTAGACCGATTTATGATTTTTCAACGCTGATACCGATTTTATTGGAAGTCCAAAAAAAACAGATACCGATTAATCGGCCGAATATTCGTTTTATTTATATATATATATATATATATATATATATATATATATATATATATATATATATATATATATATATATATATATATATATATATATATATATATATTATATATATATATATGTGTGTAATAATGACAATTACAACAATACTGAATGAACCCTTTTTTTATTTTAACAATATAATCCATAAATAAAATCAATTTAGTCTCAAATAAATAATGAAACATGAAGAAGCATCCCTAAGTCTAAATATTGCTGTTACATTGCACAACCTTCAATGTTATGTCATAATTACGTAAAATTCGGGCCAATTAATTACGGTCTTTGTTAGGAAGAAATGGTCTTTATGCAGTTCGCAACGAGACAGGCGGCCCACACTGCTGCATATACCCTGACCCTGTTGCACTGAACGCAAGAGAAGTAACACAATTTCCTTAGTTAATATTGCCTGCTAACATGAATTTCTTTTAACTAAATTTGCAGGTTAAAAAAAGATATACTTGTCTATTGATTTTAAGAAAGGCATTGATGTTAATGGTTAGGTACATTGGTGTAACGATAGTGCTTTTTTCGCGAATGCGCTTTTGTTAAATCATCACCTGTTTGTGATTCGATTATAAATTAACCGGCACCACATTGATTATATGCAACGCAGGACAAGCTAGTTAAACTAGTAATATCATCAACCATGTGTAGTTAACTAGTGATTATGTTAAGATTGTTTGTTTTTTTATAAGATAAGTTTAATGCTAGCTAGCAACTTACCTTTGCTCCTTGCTGCACTCACGTAACAGGTGGTCAGCCTGCCATGCAGTCTCCTCATGGATTGCAATGTAATCAGCCATAATTGGCGTCCAAAAATGCCGATTACCGATTTATGAACTTGAAATCGGCCCTAATTAATCGGCCGACCTCTACTCAGGATATGTGGTTTCCAGTTTACGCAAAGTCCAGTGTAGTTCATTGCGGGCCGTTGGGGTATCGGCTTGAGGGGGAAGATGCACGCCTGTGACTATAACTGAAAACAATTCTCTTGGGAGGTCATACAGTCGGCATTTGGTTGTGAGGTATTCTAGGTCGGGTGAACAAAAGGACTTGAGTTCCTGTACGTTATGACTCCATGAGTAGTTAGTCATGAAACATCCACCTGTGCCTGCCTTCTTCCCGGAGAGTTCTTTATTCCTGTCCTCCTGATGTGCTGAGAACCCAGCTGGCTGTATGGATGGGGGCAGTACATCCGGAGAGAGCCATAATTCTGTGAAATATGTATGTTACAGTCCCTGATGTCTCTCTGGAAGGAGATCCTTGCCCTGAGTTTGTCTACTTTATTGTCCAAGGACGAACATTAGTGAGAAATGTACTCTGAAGTGCTGGATGGTTTGCACGCCTACTGAGTCCGACTAGAAGTCCACTCTGAATACCTCTTCTCCAACGGCGGTGTCTTGGAGCAGCCTCAGGGATTTCAATTACCTTGGGGGGTACAACCTAAGGATCCAATTTGGGAAAGTTGTTTTTCTGGTTATAATGCTGGCAACTATGTAATTACACAAAAAAAATGTTCTGGGCAAATAATGTAAGAAATGACACACACACAAAAAAAATGTAAAAATACTGCAAAGCTACTTAGGAGCTGGAAGTAGAGCTATCATGTCTGTTGGTGCCATCTTAACAGGTTTATGCTGATCTTGGCTTCTTGTGTGTGTCTGTAAATTATGTAAAACATTAATATTTCAGAGGGATATGAGGGCTGATTTGGTACAAACTGTACTAGGCTGTCATTACAGTCCCACCACTACAACCAGCCCTGTAGCCTACACGCCACATTTAAATCTCACAGCTAAGAAATGTACAGTATGAGGCTGATATTTCACTCCACAAGTGTGTTCGCCACACCAGTGATGAGCCAGCAAGCCTAGTTAGAGTAATAGGTTCTGTATATCAGTCTATCCTCTCAGTTCCCATCCAATTCCTGATGTTGTGCTTCTGACACAAAGATAAGGATATTGATGTGGATCACATGGACATTTAAACATGTAAAGGAGTTGTCTGTATACTGTAAACACTCATACTCTGTTTTGTTCAGTAACAACTGTTTATTTCCTGCCTTTTTAACCGTATTCTCGATTATGTCTGACAAAAAGGCCCTGTTGGCGTAACAACCAATCCAAAGGAACCCCAGTGTATGACCAGTGTGGGGTGACTGGGGTCCTCATTAGTAGGGAATGACCCTAGTCCAAAAGCTGTTTACTCTTTTTTTTAAGAAGAATTTGGATTTCGGCCAATGCATACTAATACTTAACAGTGTGTCCTTCATTTGGGTAAGAATTCTAGAATATACAGTTGAAGTCGGAAGTTTACATACACTTAAGTTGGAGTCATTAAAACTTGTTTTTCAACCACTCCACAAACTTCCTGTTAACAAACTATAGTTTTGGCAAGTCGGTTAGGACATCTACTTTGTGCACGACACAAGTAATTTTCCCAACAATTGTTTACAGACAGATTATTTCACTTATTCACTATCACAATTCCAGTGGGTCATAAGTTTGCATACACTAAGTTGACTGTGCCTTTAAACAGCTTGGAAAATTCCAGAAAATTGTCATGGCTTTAGAAGCTTCTGATAGGCTAATTGACATAATTTGAGTCAGTTGGAGGTGTACCTGTGGATGTATTTCAAGGCCTACCTTCAAACTCAGTGCCTCTTTGCTTGACATCATGGGAAAATCAAAAGAAATCAGCGAACACATCAGAAAAATAATTGTAGACCTCCACAAGTCTGGTTCATCCTTAGGAGCAATTTCCAAACTCCTGAAGGTACCACGTTCATCTGTACAAACAATAGTATGCAAGTATAAACACCATGGGACCACACAGCCGTTATACCGCTCAGGAAGGAGACACGTTCTGTCTCCTAGAGATGAACGTACTTTGGTGCGAAAAGTGCAACTC
Organism: Salmo trutta; assembly: GCF_901001165.1. NCBI lineage: Eukaryota > Metazoa > Chordata > Actinopteri > Salmoniformes > Salmonidae > Salmo > Salmo trutta. The sequence continues at coordinate 9,871,446 of NC_042962.1, read as the reverse complement.
AATCCCAGAACAACAGCAAAGGACCTTGTGAAGATGCTGGAGGAAACAGGTCCAAAAGTATCTATATCCACAGTAAAACGAGTCCTATATCGACATAACCTGAAAGGTCGCTCAGCAAGGAAGAAGCCACTGCTCCAAACCGCCATAAAAAAGCCAGACTACAGTTTGCAACTGCACATTGGGACAAAGATTGTACTTTTTGGAGAAATGTCCTCTGGTCTGATGAAACAAAACTGTTGAACTGTTTGGCCATAATGACCATCGTTATGTTTGGAGGAAAAAGGGGGAGGCTTGCAAGCCAAAGAACACCATCCCAACCATGAAGCATGGGGATGGCAGCATCATGTTATGGGGGTGCTTTGCTGCAGGTGGGACTGGTGCACTTCACAAAATAGATGGCATCATGAGGCAGGAAAATTGTGGATATATTGAAGCAACATCTCAAGACATCAGTCAGGAAGTTAAAGCTTGGTGGCAAATGGGTCTTCCAAGCATACTTCCAAAGTTGTGGCAAAATGGCTTAAGGACAACAAAGTCAAGGTTTTGGAGTGGCCATCACAAAGCCCTGACCTCAATCCCATTGAAAATTTGTGGGCAGAACTGAAAATGTGTGTGCGAGCAAGGAGGCCTACGAACCTGACTCAGTCACACCAGCTCTGGCAGGAAGAGTGGGACAAAATTCACCAAACTTATTGTGGGATGCTTGTGGAAGGCGACCTGAAACGTTTGACCCAAGTTAAACTATTTAAAGGCAATGCTACCAAATACTAATTGAGTGTATGTAAACTTCTGACTCAGTGGGAATGTGATGAAAGAAATAAAAGCTGAAATAATAAATTATTCTCTCTGCTATTATTCTGATATTTCACATTCTTAGAATAAAGTGCTGATCCTAACTGACCTAAAGACGGGGAATTTTTACTTGGATTAAATGTCTGGAATTGTGAAAAACTGAGTTTAAATGTATTTGGCTAAGGTGTATGTAAACTTCCGACTTCAACTGTAGATACAATGACGGTTCTGAATGCAGAAAAAAATGTAAAACTGTTCATAAGGTAAGGTGATGATGGTGATGCCACTGACTGAGTGTGTTTGTAGGGACTGGGTTCTCTGGGTGCTAACCAGTGAGCCTTTTCCTCTGGCTCCAGCAGTGGTGCCAACCAGAGTAAAAAGCCATCTTACAACCTATGTGTTGTCATAATTGTTGTTATCTCTATAACCTGTTAGTTCATATGCCTTGACACCATGATATATAGGCCTAAGGCCGAGAAAATAAGAACACACAGTGGCAGAATAAATTCAACCACACCTTTGTTTCATCACAACTCATAATGTCACAACTCATAATGCATGTAACAAACAGTTACATAACCTACAGCATGACCAAGCAAGTTAATGTTTCCAACATTTTCAGACCACTAAACAACTATTTATTCAATGTCAACATTTGAACATCTAATCACCTATGCTTCGTCTAATACAGTGACAACTGAAAGATGCACTTCAGTAAAATCATGGAGGATAACACACAAAGTCTGGGTTTGTTTGCTAGCTAGCATTAAACTTATCTTACTTCTGTTGTGGTCCTTTTTAATTCCATTCAATGTAAGCTAAATATGCTGTCTGTCCATGGTACTTATTTCTGTGTGCGTGCAAATAGAAAAAACATGTTGACTCACCCGACTTGTAGAGAAACGCCAATGCCATCCTCCTCTCATGTTGCCTTAACAGTCTGACTCGGTTTTTGTTGTCCTAGGCTACCTGGCTAAAATGCTTGCTCGCTCGCCTAACTTCCTTCCATGGGCAACGATGTGCCAGGCCAGCTAGTTAACATTAGCCAGCCAACTACATCTAGCTACATGTTGAACTTCCGTCCTCTCAGGCCAGGGGCACAATGTATGAATTTATGGTTGGATCAGAATCGCCATTATAATCATTGGCCAGTATGGAGTTTTAAGTAAAACCTCAAGTCCAAATCCCTATCTCCATTCATGGCTAATTTAGGAAAGGGATGCTTTTTAGCTAGCCACCGGAGGACAACGACACAACGAGATGCAACAATTCAAGTTTTTTCTGTCAATGGTGTTTGGTTTTTTACTGTGATTGGTGTGAAGCCAAATCCAAACTGGCTTCCCTTGACACTTTTATTTTTTTGGTGTGCCAGGACCATTCACAGCTGAGCTCACTGTTTCGCTCAATGCTGATTGGCTATTATTTTAATCAAGGGAGACCAACTGCTCACTGGCTTCCCTTGCATTCAATACTATGGGTGGCAACGATGTCATATTATTTTTGACCAGACCGCATATATGGGCTCCACATACAGAGACAGAGGGGCGTTGTTTCGTTCACATGGCTGCTTTCTCTGGTGAGATACATTCAACCTCTTGCGAATTGAAGGACATTTATAAAACACAGAAAACATATATATTCATTATTTTGTATATATTTTAGTTTTCTTGGTCATTTTTGGGGGGAAGCTTGGTTTCCCTTGGCATCTATGAATACACACCACTATCTGGCTCCCCTCAGCAGATGGCTGTTGTAGGGCAGGGTTTCCCAACGAGCGGCACGCTGTTGTTTTTATTTTCCCCCACGCCCAAGTTTTCTGAGCCTCCAAAAAAACATTTTCATTGTTGGACTTAAGACTAAAAAAACACCCAACCATCCACTCAAGAACAAATTGTCCCGGGGCTGAATCTAGTTGATGATCCCTGGTCTAGGACAACTCCATGGTAACGGAATTACACTGATGCTCAGTTTTGTATACCAAACAAAAACAAACTTAAACAAGCATACACATGCACAAGGACTACTTTAAAAATGTCCACTGAAAATTGTACAATAACACATTTACAGGAAAAACTATGCAGATACAAAGTTTGGTAACAGAATAAAACAGAGATTTTTACTTTAATTCTGTTACCTAACTTTGCATCTGCAGTAATTTTTATTTATGTTTATGTATTCTTACTATCTGTGTAAATTGTTCAAAGTAGTCATTAAACTTTTAAATCAATGGTTTTTGTTTGGCTTCCATTTTAAAGTAAACACACACACACACACACCGAGAGGGTGTGTTTGTATTTATACTGTGTGTTCCCCTGTCTCCCAGGCCCTGCTATGTTGAGGTGTGTCAGCTATGACTGATGTGGAGGCGACGTATGAAGACTTCATCGCTTCGCGGCGGACCGGCCGACGGAACGCCGTACACGATATCCCACAATCCCCTGAGGCACAGGGACCCAGCAACCTATCACAGGACCTGGCACAGCTCAACATCAACAAATCAGGTCAGAGCATTGGACACACACATATATATACACACCGGCACACACGTAGACATGCGCACGCACACACACACTGACTCAACTGCCCTTCTCTCTCTCTCTCTCTCTCTCTCGCTCTCGCGCTCTCTCTCGCTCTCGCTCGCTTCTCAGGTGAAAGAGAGGATGCTGAAAAGAGCAAGACCCCGTCGGAGTCTTCATCCCAACCAGAAGAGGGAGGTAAAGAGTAGGGGAGCTAGCAGACGATCCAGAACTGGACCAAAACCGCTGCTCTTTTTCCAAACTACTGATCTGTGAACTGTAGACCTTCTACCTACTACCGGCCAGTAGAGCTTCCCAACCCGCTCTCAGAACTCTGCTCTGAGCCAATAACATGAGTTGTTGGCATTACCTAGGCCGTCACAGCACACTGAGTCCTCTGTGCTGGTCCTCGTCCCAACAGTCTTAAAAAGCTTCCTTTCCTTGCCTCCTTTCCTTCTAAACAACGGAAGCTGAAATTAAAACAAGTCGTTTCCGATTCTCCTCTTTCTCCCAGAAGTTTGTATAAGGGAAGTAACGGAGTTGGATTAATATGGTGTGGCTGATGAAAGCAATATTGTTGTATCCTACCTAGTCCATTGACCCTTCAGTGGTCCTTCCTAAAGGAAAGGAAACGAGGAAAGGTAGCCAATTAAGGTGATTTGTACATGGCCAAAGAAGTTTTCAACAGAGGAAGTGGAACTTCCCTAACCACCCATGGGGATTCACTATGGTTACCATCCTTAACACAGGACTGTCACTCAGAACAATGAACAGTGGTTGGACACGGACTCCTGCTCTTTCTTCTCTGCCCTGATGCCATTGGCCCGGGCCCCCTGTCAATCATGTGGACATCCTTACAGGAACAACAACCCCCTTTTACTCTCTAAATGATTGAACCTTCATTTAACCAGGAGATATCCTGAGATTGAGAATCTATTTTACCAGAGACCTGGCAATGCAGGCTGTTGGAAACTAAAACATCATATATATATATATATATATATATAAATATTGCCATGATATGATAATTGGAGACACTGACGCTGAAACATGGCCGTTAATTTCACTTCTCCAACAGGTTGTTTCTTCTGTGGCCTACGCTGCTAACTGATGTCCCCTCCACAGTGTGTGGCTGATCAGCATGTGTGTGCTGTCCCATGGTCATGTCCTGATGTCTCACTCACTGCACCAGGTGTAATGAGTGATGTCTTTGTGTCTGTGTTCTATCAAACGAGCTATTCATCCGTTTTCACTAAAGGATGCTTAGAGGGATAGTTCACCCTAAATTCAAAGTTGGTCAGATATTCTCTAATAATGAAACCGGGCCTAAATGCTACATAGCACAGTCCAATCCTAGTGGTACAGTCCAATCCTAGTGGTACAGTCCAATGCTGTTTATAATGAAAGCCTACTAGCTGTATGAACTCTACATGTAGTGTTTTCCATATGTATTTGTGTATTTATTTATTTATTAACCTAACAAGAGCACTAGTTTTGAGGGTGAGACTGACATGCTGGCTGCAGGTCATTTGTTGATTTGTTTGTTTTGGATATACAAATAAAGACCATAATTGAGAAGTGACTGTGAATTGTTGGGAAGTGACTGGATCGTTGGGAGGTGACTGTGGATCGTTGGGGAGTGACTGTGGATCGTTGGGGAGTGACTGTGGATCGTTGGGTAGTGACTGTGGATCGTTGGGGGGTGACTGTGGATCGTTGGGGGGTGACTGTGGATCGTTGGGAGGTGACTGTGGATCGTTGGGAGGTGACTGTGGATCGTTGGGGGGTGACTGTGGATCGTTGGGGAGTGACTGTGGATCGTTGGGGGGTGACTGTGGATCGTTGGGGGGTGACTGTGGATCGTTGGGAGGTGACTGTGGATCGTTGGGAGGTGACTGTGGATCGTTGGGAGGTGACTGTGGATCGTTGGGGGGTGACTGTGGATCGTTGGGGGGTGACTGTGGATCGTTGGGGGGTGACTGTGGATCGTTGGGGGGTGACTGTGGATCGTTGGGGGGTGACTGTGGATCGTTGGGGAGTGACTGTGGATCGTTGGGGGGTGACTGTGGATCGTTGGGGGGTGACTGTGGATCGTTGGGGGGTGACTGTGGATCGTTGGGGGGTGACTGTGGATCGTTGGGGGGTGACTGTGGATCGTTGGGAGGTGACTGTGGATCGTTGGGGGGTGGCTGTGGATCGTTGGGGGGTGACTGTGGATCGTTGGGGAGTGACTGTGGATCGTTGGGGAGTGACTGTGGATCGTTGGGGGGGTGACTGTGGATTGTTGGGAGGTGACTGGACGGAGGTTATTCATGGACAGGGACTCCCTCTTGTGGACAAATTTACTGTCATTCTGAAGATTCATATTTATTTCATGTGATTGATTTACATCTGTACCTCATGTTAAGGTCAACTGTGTTAGGTGAACTGAACCCTCATTACGTGATGAAACTATTTATTCCTTAAACAAAAAGAAAAATCTAAAGGAACATGTAACATCTGTCAAATCATAGTCTAAAAGCAGATGGGCTGGTTCTACTCTGGCCATTTTATGTTGTTTTGTTGTGGAAAACCTAGTGGGTCAAACGTAACGTGTCAGTCCTGTTACCCATAGATGGACAATCTAGAAATGTTTGAATAATTACAATGTTTTTTGTGAAAGGTTACTTTCAATTGCCCTTCCCTGTTGCACACAACAAACTTCCATTCCCCCTGTCACAATGGGATGGATATAACCCCGTAAACAGGCAACCCTGTGACTTTATTAGATGGGTTAGTTGACAACGTGACCAAAACCATGTGCGTGCTTCCATGGGGCAGAAGTCAGCCTGTTGTTGTGTTTCTGGAGGGCCATTGCTAGCAAAAATGAGGAGAAACTTCCATGTGAGTAATCGTAAGTGGCTTGTTTAAGCTCGATTCATCTTGTTCATGATACCATGTCTTGTTTTGATGGATTTCATGCCAATGCAAATATGGCTAAAATTCGCTAGCTTACAAACCAACAACGAAGAATGTATTTGAGAGGCAAGTGCTCATAGTGCAAATATATTTACGTTTTCAGTAAACATTTTAAGCCAACCCTGTCTGTTTCGCCCAATAGTTTCCCAAGCCTTGGTTTTGTTGCTAAACAAACAATAACTCTTAATGAAAACATGTTTAAGTTGAACATGTGCTCTTTATCACAATGTTAAAGTAAGGTAAAAATCAACCGTGTTTTAATAATTATTTTTTATTTTTTTACAAAGTTACGCTACTCAAAAGGCACCCAATTGGTTGAATGAATGACCCATGTATGAATGGGGACTGTCCACACAAGGATGTGCATTTACAAATCCAGAGCAGGACAAATAGGAAGTATAAAAGAAAGTCTGGTATTTTTAGAATGCAGTTTATTGGCTAAAAAGATCGGGGTTCTTTAACACCAGAACTGCTCACATCAAAAAGCTGAGTTCATTATAGCATGGTGGGGCGGCAGGTAGCCTAGTGGTTAGAGCGTTGGGCCAGTAACCAAAATTTTGCTGGATTGAATCCCCCGTGCTGACGAGGTAAAAATCTGTCATTCGGCCCCTGAACAAGGCAATTAACCCACTGTTCCCCGGTAGGCCGTCATTGTAAATATGCATTTGTTCTTAACTGACTTGCCTAGTTAAATAAAATAAATAAAAATGATGCTGCCCTCAAATAGGGAAGAGCAGGAACCCACTGAAGGTGCTATGGCATCTTGACCCATGTCTTGGTGGAGACTCATGTAGACCACCTAGAGACAAACCATTAGATATGTACGCATCAACTTCGCCGGCATTGTGTTACCTATTATACATAACATTTTGGTAAAGTTATACACCAATCCATTGTGGACTGGCAGTGAATCTGAAGTAGTAGACTCCTCCCACTGGTGCTGTGAAGATACCTGCATCAGAGGAGAAGCAGGAAGAGATCAGCACTGTCTGTCACTCATAGACACTGGACTGTATGTTAGATGGACTGTAGATGGATTAATGCTGGACTGTAGATGGATTCAGTGTGTGTTGATTAGTTACATTAGTTGGGTTGTGACGATTCTGCTGGACTGGCAGTGTGATTAGTGTATTGATGGGTCCTGAGTCAGTCAAACCAACCGAGAAAAACACAAGACAACATATTAATGCAGTGCATTTAGAAAGTTACATTAGCAGTGTTCATAAAACCAATTCACTAGTTCACCACTGGGCAAAAACTGATAGAATCAACATTGTTAACACATTAATTTCAACCCCCAAAATCCATGTGATGACGTTGAATCAACATGGAAAACGGATTGAATTTGAAAAAAGTAATCATGTTGAAGTCACGTTTAGTTGAAAACTCAACCAAATGTCGATTTAAAACTAGACATTGAACTGACGTCTGTGCCCAGTTGATCATGTCTGTGTTACCTGCAGTCTCTCTCTTCAGAACCTCCACCTCCTTCTCACTGGCACTCCAATCTGGCCTCCAACACAGTATTACAGAAAGCTATAGATTCAACTTAACCTTAGGATAATGTTTCTTGGAGACATTACCCGTCTCCCCTGTGTAACCAGCTGTCACTCTACCATCCAGGGATGAAATCACAGCCGTAACAACAGCCGTAACAACCACGTACAAAACTCAAATATGGGTTCCAACAGAATGAACACATTATCTATCTGATTACTTTATTACCTGTGTAAACTATCTGATTTGGTTTATTTTGGTTTGGTTTATTAGCTGTTAACTCTCTCCAGCTCCTCCACCTTGTTTCTATGGAGCTGCAGCAACCTTCATTGTGAAATGATAACTCTTCAGAAAGGATGTCATTTTTATAAGGCTGAGTCTCAGTGAAAGTTCTGGAATAATGCCAAGGACATTATTTTGCACCATATTCCCCTTATGCCTCTCCAGCTAGCAGACAGTGCAGGAGTTACCCCTGGTTACAACTGATTGGATAAGATCTAGCAGTGTGCTATCCGCTCAACCTTTATCAGGATGCAGCTGTTATCGTTGTTTTAATGCTAGCATCTGAATGTAAATAGGAAGTTAATGACCGATAGACATTAAGCCTTTGTAATGCCTTAATTAAGGTTGTGAGAAGTAGATTTGCACATCGAGGAAGCCCTAACTTCCCGACTCTTCATTATAGCTCAACACAGAACAACTAGAGGGTGATCACACAGTAAATACTGTTCTCTCTTTCTAGCTCCTTCACCTCACTCTCACTGGCTGTGTTTTAAAATCTAGAATATAGCTAAGAATAAATTGTTCTGGTGTTAACATAACATGTGTTCTGTCTCCAACTTGTTCGTCTGACGCTGCAGTTCAGTGACAGTCAGCTCCACTCCCTGTTCCACCACCATGTCTCTCAGCTCCTTCAGCTCCGTCCAGATATCGTCAGGTGTGGTGGTGGTCTCCTCCACTGTGACCCTGTTGAGTGATGTCCTTCTCACTGACCCCTCCGCTCTCTCCCTGAGCCCATGACCCAGAAAGACAGAGCAGCAACACCGGCAGAGTTTCAGCACCCCTCATTCTGAAATGGAACCTCTTCAGTAATGATGTAGTCGATGAGGCTCAGTCTCTTCTCTACAGTATATACTGTACACTCAGAACGTAGTGAGCTTGAAATCTTGGTGACCAAGAGTCTTCTGTTCTTTCGACTGATTGAAATTTTAAAATGTGTTTATTTTTTATAAAAACAATATGTTGACTACTGAGCGTGTCTGATGCTTTAAGCACACTGTGATGTAAATAATTAAGACACAGATGACTCGAGGGAGGCAGAGATCAAGATGGCCTAACCAGAAGAAAATAAACTCTTCCCGGAATCACCACCTTCTGATGGCCTTTGGAGATTCTGCCATTAAGCTCCCGAAGTTGCCAGTAACAGGCTCCACCAGGAGTTGGCAACCTTTTCCGTTTGGAATGCCAATTTAAATGACCAGTTCTATCAATCTGCATGCCAGTTATGATTTTTATATGCACATTTTCGTGGAACAGTTTCATGCATTTTATTATCAAATCTACGTATCTCAAAATGATATCTAAACCAAAATGAAAATTGGGCAAAATCTAAATTTAACTTCCATTGCCAACTACTGTATGTAAAAAATCTTTTAAAAAAATGCCTACATAAAGCCAACAAATAAAAACATTGCAGCCTGCAGATAGAAAATATCCTGATTTAAAAATAAATCACGTTGTCTATGCATGGCTTGTCTGCAAGGAACTTAAAACAGCGCAGGCTGAACCAAGTTGATACAATCAAACCTGCATGTTTCCTGCACCAGTGAGTCCCGGACAGACATAGCTGTAGGCTATTTGTGCAAGGGATAAGAAGTAATCAGGTGGGCCTATTTTATGACCTACAGTTCAAGTCGGAAGTTTTTACATACACCTTAGCCAAATACATTTAAACTCAGTTTTTCACAATTCCTGACATGTAATCCTAGTAAAAATTCCCTGTTTTAGGATCACCACTTTATTTTAAGAATGTGAAATGTCCGAATAATAGCAGAGAGAATGATTTATTTCTGCGTTTATTTCTTTCATCACATTCCCAGTGGGTCAGAAGTTTGCATGCACTCCAATTATTATTTGGTAGCATTGCCTTTAAATTGTTTAACTTGGGTCAAACGTTTCGGGTAGCCTTCCACAAGCTTCCCACAATAAGTTAGGTGAATTTTGGCCCATTCCTCCTGACAGCTGGTGTAACTGAGTCAGGTTCGTATGCCTCCTTGCTCGCACACGCTGTCTGAGATGTTGCTTCAATATATCCACATAATTTTCCTCCCTCATGATGCCATCTATTTTGTGAAGTGCACCAGTCCTTCCTGCAGCAAAGCAGGAGCGGTATGACAGCTGCGTGGTCCCATGGTGTTTATACTTGCGTACTATTGTTTGTGCAGATGAACGTGGTACCTTCAGGCGTTTGGAAATTGCTCCCAAACATGAACCAGACTTGTGGAGGTCTACAATTCTTTTTCTGAGGTCTTGGCTGATTTCTTTTGATTTTCCCATGATGTCATGCAGAGGCACTGAGTTTAGGCCTTGAAGTACATCCACAGGTACACCTCCAATTGACGTCAATTAGCCTATCAGAAGCTTCTAAAGCCATGACATAATTTTCTGGAATTTTCAAGCTGTTTAAAGGCACAGTCGACTTAGTGTATGTAAACTTCTGACCCATTGGAATTGTGATAGTGAAATAATCTGTATAAACAATTTTTTGAAAAATGACTTGTGTCATGCACAAAGTCGATGTCCTAACCGACTTGCCAAAACTATCGTTTGTTAACAAGAAATTTGTGGTGGTTGAAAAACGATTTTTAATGACTCCAACCTAAGTGTATGGCCTACTTCTATGCATAATCAGGTGCGCGTTCTTACTCAACATTGACAGGAGCACTCCAAACAAAACACAATTAATAAATTGACAAACTCGTACATGGAAGGAAAAAACTAAAACGTGTTTCTCACAACTATAGACTAGGTTGTGTGCTCTGCAAACAACTTGTCCACTCTGACAATGAGAACTGTAAAATGCTAATAATAATGTATTGAATGCATTAACAGAAATTACGTCATCCAAACAAACATTGTAGATTACAGCGGCAGTCAGTGTCGTTTAAGATGAAGACACATTGAACTAGGTGAATGACATATGAATGAGTCATCCAATATGCTGTAATATAAATAAGGCCATGCTCATGAAAAAAGAATTAACAGCGATAGGTTTAGGCAACTACATGATACACTAATTTTCCCTTGTACCCATCATGAGGTTTCTACAACCTAGCCTACGAATGAAAATTTACAACGTAGGTGCACACAGGTCGGCAGACAGTGACACATGGACAGTGACATTCAATACCGCCTTACACACTATTGACTGAATCTAGCTGATATAGGGTGAAATCATTAGTCCAACAGTTGCAAACTAGAGTTTCTATTGGACAAATTCAGGTACATTTATCCCTGTTTTTTTCCCCGTTTGCTTCCGCTTAAAAAAAAATGTTTTTCAACAGAATGGGTGGAATGAATACACCCCTGATCACGTGGAAACACAGTTCACTTTCATATCATCCACGTTGTATTCCTTCTATGCGCTCTCCTACTCTCACCTTGTCCCTTCGCTTGTGGACTTCAATGCACAACACATCAGCTGTTTGTGACCAGGGGAAGTTGTGGAGAAGTACAGACCAGGGTTGGGTTAAAAAAAAATATCTGAAACTTTGAACATCCCATGGAGCACCATTAAATCCATTATAAAAAAATGTAAGAATATGGCACCACAACAAACCTGCCAAGAGAGGGCTGCCCACCAAAACTCACTGACCAGGAAAGTGGGGCATTAATCAGAAAGGTAACAAAGAGACCAAAGATAACCCTGAAGGAGCTGCAAAGCTCCACAGTGGAGATTTGAGTATCTGTCCATAGGACCACTTTAAGCTGCACACTCGACAGAGCTGGGCCAGAAAAAAATCCATTGCTTAAAGAAAAAAATAAGCAAACACGTATGGTGTTCGCCAAAAGGCATATGGGAGATTCCACAAACATGGAAGAAGGTAGTCTGGTCAGATAAGACTAAAATTGAGCTTTTTGGCCATCAAGGATAATGCTATGTCTGGCGCAAACCCAACACCTCTCATCACCCCGAGAACACCATCCCAACACCAACACCGCCATCCCCCAGCATCATTCTGTGGGGATATTTTTCATCGGCAGGGACTGTGAAACTGGTCAGAATTGAAGGAATGATGGATGGCGCTAAATAGAGATTTGAGACTGGGACGGAGGTTCACCTTCCATCAGGACAATGACCCTAAGCATACTGCTAAAGCAACACTCGAGTGGTTTAAGGGGAAACATTTAAACGTCTTGGAATGGCCTAGTCAAAGCCCAGACCTCAATCCAATTGAGAATCTGTGGTATGACTTTTAAATATTTCTGTACACCAGCGGAACCCATCCAACTTGAAGGAGCTGGAGCAGTTTTGCCAAGAAGAATGGGCAAAAATCTCAGTGGCTAGATGCGCCAAGCTTATAGAGACATACCCAAGAGACTTGCAGCTGTAATTGCTGCAAAAGGTCGCTCACAAAGTATTGACTTTGGGGGGATGAATAGTTACGCACGCTCAAGTTGAATGTTTTTTATTCTTTCTTGTTTGTTTCTCAATAAAATATATTTTGCATCTTCAAAGTGGTAGGCATGTTGTGTAAATCAAATGATACAACCCCCACCCCAAAAAATATTTTAATTCCAGGTTGTAAGGCTGAATACTTTCTCAAGCCACTGTAGCATCCCTCTGTTTGAGAAGGGTGTTTCAGTTGACTAATCTAACTAGCTGCATTTGCTAGCTAAGTAAGTGAAACTCAAAGTTTTTAAAAAGACACTCTATTTCTCTCTTGTTTCTCCTTCATTTTGGAAGAAATGTATTTGGTTAAAACTGTTAAACTATTTTCTCTCCTTCAACTACTCATTTTATACATTTTATACACTGCAGTGCTAGCTAGCTGTAGCTTATACATGTCAGTTCATGCTGCAAGAGCTCTGATAGACTGGAGGATGTCCTCCGGATGTTGTCATAATGACTGTAAGTCTATGGAAGGGGGTGAGAACCATGAACCTCCTAGGTTTTGTATTGAAGTCAATGTACCCAGAGGAGGACGGAATCTGGCTGTCCTCTGGCTACACCATGGTGCTACCCTACAGAGTGCTGTAGAGGCTACTGTAGACCTTTGCAAAATAGTGTTTTAATCAATTGTTTGGTGATGTGATTATATTTAGTATAGTTTTATCTAAAAATAACTTTGTTTTACAATTTTAATTGTTCTGAAATTCACTGAGCAGGGTGGTCCTCCCCTTCTTCCTCTGAGGAGCCTCCACTGGTAGATTAGAAATTATGGGAATTAATGGTAAATGTACTACTGGTGTGCCATCAATCAAGACGTGCCATAAATTTAGTATTTTTTTTGCAACTGCCCTACTAAAACATTATCGGTCAACCAACAGCCTTCCGACCAAACAATCGTCCAGTCGACCAAATGGGGTCAGCCCTAATTAGATGGAAATTTGACATGTTTCTAACAGAAAAAAAACGAAAAACATCAAATGCCAAAGACTGTCTGATATTCTCTCATACCGTGGGAAAAGTAAACCTGTGCATTAGTTGAAGATCTCTCCCTTCCTGCTCAGCCTGTGTTATTGTTTGTGGGCAGCCAAAGTAAACACCTCTACAACAGCTGTGGCTGGAGAGCAGACTGAGCCAGTCTGAATACAGGATAAGATGTGCACATTACAATGATACATTAACATGAATCATAATATCTTTATTGATATCATTGGGTATTACATGATATTATACACAAACATCAAATCAGAAATAAAATATACTTGCATTTATATAATGACATTTACACTTTGCAGTTAAAAGTAATGCCTGGTTTGATAATGTATACGAAATGTACAGATAATGTATACAATGAAGCGGTAATGTGTACAATGCATACAAAATGAACAGATTATGTATGCAAAACGTACAGATTGTATACAATGAAGAGATCATGTATACAATGAAGAGATCGTGTATACAAGGAAGAGATCGTGTATACAAGGAAGAGATTGTGTATACAAGGAAGAGATCATGTATACAATCTACTGCAAGAAAAAGGTACAAAACTAAAGTGTACTACAAATATGGCAACTGCAGATTCCACATTAAAACACCCCGTCGGCTTGAATTTGATCATGATAAATACAATGGGCATGATAATCACCAGATAGGCTGCTATTCAGAAAGGACATACGTGGAAATTACCTCAGAGCTGATGATCAATTACATTAGCTATTTATTTTGAATAAGGTTAGTGGTGTAGTGAAATTGGATTAGTGTTTTTATCCTTTCTGTTCACGGACGGCAGATGACAGACAACTGCACTGTAGATATTCTACATGTATTTCTGTAACCAGTTGAGCATGTCTGTCCTGGCCTCCTGGATGCAGGGCTGGTCTGTGGTGTTGATGTCCTCTCTCTTCCGGTGAACAAAGCCATGAGTCTGACCTGGGAAGACCTTCACATGGTAGTCTACACCTGTACACTTCTCCTGCAGGTTCTTCTCCAGGACACTCACCTGGAAGGAAACAACAGGGAATTAATGAACTGGTGATAGGATGGTTGAAACACAACTCAAAGCATTTGATTGGATGACACTAAATTGTGGTATAAGGCCAGTAACCGACAGAGATGCTGATGATGAAGGTTCATTTAACTCAAGAGATCACTCTGGCTTGCAATAAATGGTGCTCAATATAGTTTTCAATATATGTATGATCGACATTGACTTTTTTCTTTTTAAAATGTAGTACTGTGTAGTATTTAATAATACCAGACCTGGTCCAGTGGGATGACGTCATCCTTCTCTCCGAAGATAAACAGTGTCGGGCTCTTCAGTTCATACCTGTCCTCCCTCTCCCTGATGATTCCTGCAGACACGCAGTCACATCCAAACAGCATAGCATTAGCATTACTAGCCTACTAGGCAAGCACAATGGTTGCGTTCCAGACCGACTACATTGCAGCTGTTGCACTGCATCAACCAATGGTTGTGTTTGATATTATCGACTGTGCAGTCGGGAATCAGGCTGCTAAATCATTTATTTTTATTTTTTACATTTTTGTCATTTAGCAGATACTCTTATCCAGAGTGACTTACAGTAGTGAGTGCATACATTTTTATACCTTTTTCGTACTGCGGTACAAGCGCCAAGCTCTACCAACTGAGCCAACTGAGCTACACGGGACCTTACGAGATCTGGCAGGCGTCTGCAATGTAATCAGCCTAGATTGCGACTGTTGGTAGACACTCTACCTCATGGTTATTACTGTATTCTGATTGGACAGGCCTCTTACCCCTACCCTTACCATAGACAGATACCCCTGCCCTGACCTCAGGGTACTGCAGAGCCAGGTAGTGGGTGGCCACCCCCCCCCAGCAGAAGCCCACTGCCCCAATACGCTGGACCCCACACTGGCTCTTCAGAAACCTCAGGACTGCGTCCACCTCCCTGGACGGACGGACGGACGACAGACAGACAGACAGACAGCAGGGGGAGAGGGGAGGAAGAGGTTGGGTTACTGGGGGAGCACAGGGCACACACATTTTAGTTGTAAGTTAACAGAGGGATAAAGTTATTTTCGAATAAAGTTATATTCTATTGACAGAATAAAAAGACTAACAAGTCTGGCTTCGTGATGGCACCCTCTGCTGGCCAACAGTGGATGTGTGCTGATAGAGATTAATACTGTATACAGATGTGAGATTATGGAGTGAAGTCTGGCTTTCTGCGACAACTCTCTGGCCAATGGGAATGTTTGCATTACTTGTTGATATTGGTGGGCTTCTTGTCCTCCAACCACTGCTGAAAGGTAGACCAATCATGTGATGGACTCCATGGCTCCTTTCCAATGTAGAAGTCAGGGCACACTGCACTGGGGGGAGATAGACAGCCAGCATGACAATACTGGTAATATACCTGGCATTTACTGGTGAATTACAGTACATGGTAAGTAACAACATTGTTAAGTTCTTGGTGACAGGGGGCAGTATTCGGAAATTCAGATGAATAACGTGCCCAAATTAAACTGCCTGCTACTCGGGCCCAGAAGGTAGGATATGCATTAGTAGATTTGGATAGAAAACACACTGACATTTCTAAAACTGTTTGAATGATGTCTGTGAGTATAACAGAACTCATATGGCAGGCAAAAACCTGAGAAAAAATCCAACCAGGAAGTGGTTTGTAGTTCTTCAATTGATTGCCTTTCCAAACTACAGTATCTGTGGGGTCATTTTGCACTTCCTAAGGCTTCCACTAAATGTCAACAGTCTTTAGAACCTTGTTTCATGCTTCTACTGTTACTGGGGAGAGAATAAGAGCTGTCTCAAGCCTGGGACCAATGAGTTGTTTACTGCGCAGGCACACCGTTCCTTCTTTTTCCTCTGTAATGAATACGCTATTGTCCGGTTGGAATATTATCGAAGATTTATGTTAAAAAGACCCTAAGGATTGATTGTAAACATCGTTTGACATGTTTCTACGAACGGTAATGGAACTATTTGACTTTTATCGAACAAAACGAGTTTATCGAACAAAACGAACATCTCTTGTGGAAGTGGGAGTCCTCGGAGTGCATTCCGACGAAGATCAGCAAAGGTAAGTGAAGATTTATAATACTATTTCTGAGTTTTGTTGACTCCAGAACTTGGCGGGTAACTGTATAGCTTGCTTTGATGGCTGAGCTCTGTACTCAGAATATTGAACAATGTGCTTTCGCTGTAAAGCTATTTTGAAATCTGACACAGCGATTGCATTAAGGAGAAGTGTATCTATAATTCTTTCAATAACTGTTGTAAATTTTATCAACGTTTGTGATGAGTATTTTTGCAAATTGATGTGCACATTCACCGGGGGTTTTGGTGGGAATACATTTTCTGAACATCACGCGCCAATGTAAAATGGGGTTTTTGGATATAAATATGAGCTTTATCGAACAAAACATACATGTATTGTGTAACATTGAGTCCTGGGAGTGTCATCTGACGAAGATCATCAAAGGTTAGTGATTAACGTTTGCTGTATTTCTGGTTTTTGTGACGCCTCTCCTTGCTTGGAAAATGGCTGTGTGGTTTTTCTTGTTTAGGCGCTGTCCTAACATAATCTAATGTTATGCTTTTGCTGTAAAGCCTTTTTGAAATCGGACAATGTGGTTGGATTAACGAGAAGTGTATCTTTAAAATGGGGTATAATAGTTGTATGTTTGAGAAATTTGAATTTAGATTTTTGTTGTTTTGAATTTGCCGCCCTGCTATTTCACTGGCTGTTGAATAGTGTGTCTGGCGGGTGGGACGCTAGCATCCCACATACCCCAGAGAGGTTTTAAATATGCATTGTTACATACATGTATCCATTGGAGGCCAGCATGTCAGCCATGTATCTGGTGTTGGGTAGCTGCCAGCCATAGATGTCCTGAATGATGATGACGGCCTTGTCTGAATCAGAGGGAGGCTTGACCAGGTAGGCCTTGATGTGTTCTATCTGGACCTCCTGGCCAACACCGCCGTACTCCATCATGTATCCCATGTCACATGGACACGGCTTCGCCTCATTGGCCATCTGGAAAGAGATAACATTGAGAATCACACACATAACCATACAAACATGTATAGAGACACGCATACTGCTACACATGGATTTTTATTAATCGATACAGCGATACGGAATCCTTTGACATAAGTCGGTAATTCAAATGTTCCTACTCATTACTAAGTGCGTCATGCTGACTGCACTAGATGGCAACGTTATAGCCTACAAGCCTCAGTTATTTCCACATACAATGGAGAGCCCATAAAATCGTCAGACTCCAGTCACCCAAGTCATAGACTGTTTTCTCTGCTACCCCACGGCAAGCGGTCTCGGAGCGCCAAGTCTAGGTTCAAAAGGCTCCTTACAGCTTCCACCCCCAAGCCATAAGATTGCTGAACAATTCATCAAATGGCCACCGGACTATTTACATTGACCCCCCATTTGTTTTGTACACTGCTGCTACTCGCTGTTTTATCATCTATGCATAGTCACTTCACCCCTACCGACATGTACAAATTACCTCAACTAACCTGTACCCCCGCACACTGACTCTAAATAAGAGTATATTTGCCCCCTTCCCGTTAGAGTTTAGTTTTCTTCCGCGGTGGAAAAGTGAAAAGAATTATGTGAATGGCTGACTGCAAGGAACGCCCTCTTCGACAGCGTGAGCGCCGTTCCCAGTCCGAAGTCCAAACCCACCAAAATCTATCATTTTATAATCTGCATTGTGAGTGTAGAAAATGTAAACGTGTAATAATCATTCAATTCGCCTTAGTCGAGTTTTAACTGGGACAATTTCGAACTGTACAAACCTACCGTCTCAAAAAGGCACTGCTGAGATTCGAACTCAGGATCTCCTGTTTACTAGACAGGCGCTTTAACCAACTAAGCCACAGCGCCACTGATGCCGTGTGCGTTAAATATATTAACAATACTTGACTTGGCTTTGGTAATGTGAGCATTTGTTGTAAAGTCAGCTGTGTGCAGTTTCCAATTACATTCCCGAGATGAATTGTAAATACCATAACGGGGTAAAGCGGTGGATCAGACATCAATTTAAAGAAATGGGATTCAGTCACAGATATATCGGTGTGATGTAGTACCGGCTAAATACCACAGGATGTCACTATCTACACGTGCCAGAAACCACTAAATGGTACCATGTGACGCAGAATCCGGAAGCTGTGACCGCTGACGGAAAACGGCGCACACTGTCGCAAGGTGTCGGGTAAATTTCTTATTCGTCTCCTCCATCGTTTTGCATTTGCAAGGAAGAGGTGTGCTAGCGATCTCGGTTTGACAATCGCTACCGGTCCAAAATACATGGTCCGAGCGTGTCACGAAACAGGAGGGATTCTGGTGTTCAAAGTGGACACCATTTTAGGATAGTCAATGTATCTGACTTCAAGGATAGTCTGATCCAAATCGGCTAAAAACAGTGACATTCACGTTGTGGATGGGTGTGCGATAGCAAACTAACGTTACTGTATAACTCCAAAAGAGGGGCAGAGCCTCATCTATGAATATGGACATTGCAGACGAAGGTAAATGTCATTTTACAACGTTGGCTAGCTAAGTTAGCTTAGTTAAACTAGCTAGTTACTCTGTACGCAGTCTCCAAGGCAAAGGTGGACTCTAACTAACGTTACCTTTCCAACGTCAGTTTGTAGCACAGTTTTCGTCCACTGACACCCAAACAGTGACACCAGGTAGGGCCTGGCTCGAAGCAATCGATCATCAACGGGCTAGTAGCTAGCTGGCTAGACCGGTGCTAGTTAGTTATATAATCTAGCACATTTCCCCAGTACAGATATTGATGCGGCTGCTAGCACTGGCATGTTAGTTAGTTAAGCTAACGTAATGTAGCAAGGTAATCAATGAAACGTAGCTAACTCCATAGCTAGCTAGCTATTTATTAACTGATGTCTGCTCTCATGGCTGATGTTGCCATCTATCTTGTCAGTGTAAGGCTAACTACAATATTGTTTGATTAAGCACTGGAACAATTCATTAGGTAGCTTCAAATCGATTGCTACTACTACAGAAGGCTGTTCTTCCTACGTGTGTCGTTTTGTCTGTCTCTCTGAACCAATGGAAAAACATATTCTCTGTGTAGGGGACATATGTCGCGTGTGTCGTTCAGAGGGGACCCCAGACAAACCCTTGTACCACCCCTGTGTCTGCACTGGCAGCATCAAGTTCATCCACCAGGAATGGTGAGTGTGTCTCTCTCTCTCGCTCTTTGTCTGATTCAATCACTGTCAACTCCTGTCCTGATGAATGATTGACACAGCTTGGGAACATGCAGTCATCAGGAACAATTACAAAGATTGTCATTGAATTGCGACCTCAAGATTGTTTTACACTTTAGTGCACTTATTATCAGCAGTCAACTATATACTGTTCTTATATCTTTTTTAAACTTTACTGTATTATATAGTGTACTAGTATTTCTAGTGGAACTATAGCCTAGCTCCCAGTACCAGCCATAGAGAAACCTCCTCACTCCTCTGATATAATGGCCATAGGAGAATCTCATTTGAGTCAGTAGGAGGAAGTCATGTTGATATAAAGACACAGCATAGGGCCTCGCTATTTCCTCAGACTGTCCTGAGGCCATTATGTTGACGTGTGTCCCAAGTGATCATCCCACTTATGTCGCTGCTATCGCAGCTGCTTTCTCTGCCATGTGTGATCTAACAAAGGAAAAACAATTAGCTAGGTGTGCCAAAATAACGCAAAGGATAAAAGACAAAGTTTCTGATCTGCCGTTTACTGTGCTAGCACTAGTGATGAGAAGCAGTCGGAACACTAACTACTATGTGGTTTACTGCTATGGTTTACTACTGCAGAAACATGATAAAATCCTTCAGGTTAATACAGGCGTGGTTACACATTTGTGGTCTGCTGATCCGGGTACAGAAGTGCATTGGAGTGCTGTGTCATCATTCCATTTCTGGGACCATCTGCTCTGGCATAATGTCAGGGATCTCCAGCGGGCCCTGTTGGTTCACACACCATTCATTCAGATGTACAGGAAGATAACCATGTAACCTCGGCCTAGTTAGTTACGTGGAACTTGGGGCTCCCGAGTGACGCAGCGGTCTAAGGCACTGCATCTTAGTGTTAGGGGCGTCACTACAGATCCTGGTTCGATTCCAGGCTGTATCATAACTGGCCGTGATTGGGAGTCCCATAGGGCGGCGCACAATTGGCCAAGCGTCGTCCAGGTTTGGGTTTGGCCGGGGTAGGCCGTCATTGTAAATAATAATTTTTTCTTAACTGACTTGCCTTGTTAAATAATAAAACAATATGTAACTTGGGTTGTCTTGGTGTTATTAACATGTAATCCTAACTGGCAGTAATAACACCATCATGAGGATTCAAATCAGTGTTTTAGGATCCTCTGTGTGGACCAGTTCTCATTCACCAGGCGTGTGTGAGACAGTAATATCTCATTCTTAATATATTGCAAACTAGGACCACATAATCACCAATGCTAGACAGCTCAGGGCTGCAGTAGCAAGCGTTGTACTGCGTATTAAAGAAAGCAATACGAAGTGTTAAACTTCTGAATGAGTGGACTGCTGTGTGGTATGAAAGAGTCGTTTAGGGTGTTCTCTCACTGTCGTTAGTTCCTCGCCTAACATTCACCGCTCCTACCTTTGTTGTTGTTGTTGTTTACAGTTTGGTCCAGTGGCTGAAGCACAGCAGGAAGGAGTACTGTGAATTATGCAAGCACAGATTTGCTTTCACACCAAGTAAGTACCCGTCCGTGGCATTGACCTGTCAGTCTCAAAAATGTTCGCTGTTGCAAGAGGTTGACTTCAGACTGGGATGCTCTGTCATTGAATACACTCTTAGAAAAAAAGGGTTCTACCTGGAACCCAAAAGGGTTCTTCAAACCCAAAAGGGTTCTACCTGGAACCCAAAAGGGTTCTTTAAACCAAAAAGAGTTCTACCTGGAACCCAAAAGGGTTCTTTAAACCCAACAGGGTTCTACCTGGAACCCAAAAGGGTTCTTTAAACCCAAAAGGGTTCTACCTGGAACCCAAAAGGGTTCTTTAAACCAAAAAAGGGTTCTACCTGGAACCCAAAAGGGTTCTTCAAACCCAAAAGGGTTCTACCTGGAACCCAAAAGGGTTCTTCAAAACGTCTGAACCTTTATTTTTGCTCTGTTATTCATAAATGATTGTCTCGTCCCTCTATCTGCTCTGCTCCAGTCTACTCCCCAGACATGCCCCCCCGGCTGCCCATCCAGGACATCTGCGCTGGCCTGCTGACCAGTGTGGGCACGGCCATACGATACTGGTTTCACTACACACTGGTGGCCTTCGCATGGCTGGGGGTGGTCCCCCTCACTGCATGTGAGTAGGCTGATATGTATGTGTTTATATCACACACACACTAATGCGTCAACACTTTACTCTTAAGCACAGTATCACTCACATAAGAACCTGTACACTAGCGTTGTGTCCATGGTTTAATAGGATCAGAAGTGGGATTTTGGGATTTTCACAGTTTGGTTAATCCTACTGGTGTGTTGGTTTGTGTGTCCACTGTCTACGCTATAAGGCTATAAGGATAGGGAGGATTACAATACCAGCTTTAAGCATTCAATTACTGCCCCTGCCTAAACACATTTGTCCTCAGTCCTAACCAAGATCTTCCTTCACGAAGGCCTACCTCTTTCTTCAGCGTGTCCTCCCTTGGTGAGATGATGCTCATATCTCCTCTCTGTCTCTCTCTCTCTTCAGGTCGAATCTACAAGTGTCTGTTTACCGGCTCTGTGACCTCGCTCCTGACGCTGCCATTGGACATGCTCTCCACGTGAGTCATGACATCATATCCTCCTCCTTCGCCAATCAGACTCTACCTCCTCACCTCCTTCCTGTATCAGATCATGTCATTGTTTATTCAAGCTTACGTGTTGGCCGCTTGCCCTTGGTCAGAGCTTCTAGATGTCTTTATTCCCAGTTTGCCGCACACATGCAACCAGAGGTGAGTGCTTTTTTTGTAGATGTTTGACATTTTCACATCCGCTTTCCCTGTAGAGAGAACCTGCTGGCAGACTGTCTGCAGGGCTGTTTCGTGGTGACGTGTACACTGTGTGCGTTCATCAGTCTGGTGTGGCTCAGGGAGCAGATAGTCCATGGTGGTCCCCCCCTGTGGCTGGAGCACCACCAGCAGCAGCAGCCCCAGCCCAACGCAGCCGGACAACAGCCCAACGAGGTAACACACACACACACACGTTCATCATTCACACACACGTTCATCACTCACACACACACACACACACACACACACACACACACATATTTACAGCCCCTCCATCCACATTGCTCCCCTGCAGGCTGCCGGTCAAGGAGCAGCTGATGAACCCCCTGCCCCTGCCAACCCCCCAGCTCACGAGGCAGAGCCAGAGCCCCCGGACGGCCCCCCAGAACAGGGGGAGGAGCCAGAACTAGACAACGAGGAAGAGGAGGGGGCGGCTGCCGAAGATGTGGATGCCAACAACGGGGCTCAAGGTAGGAGACTAGGACCAGCCCTCATCAGATGACTAACATATGGCAACAGCAATACTAAAAGTTATATAGTATGAGATCTGTCTCTCTCTCTTATTTCTCCTCTCACTATCTTTCTCTCTCTACATCTCTCTACCACTCATTTCTCCTCTCACTATCTTTCTCTCTCTACATCTCTCTACCACTCATTTCTCCTCTCACTATCTTTCTCTCTCTCTCTCTCCCTCTGTCTCTTTCTCTGTCTGTAGATGATATGAACTGGAATGCTCTAGAATGGGACAGAGCAGCAGAGGAGCTCACATGGGAGAGGGTAAGACTGGTTTAGTTTCTCCAACACATCTGTCCTGAATCAAACACGTGACACCGCACTGTCCATGATTATATCATCACTTCTTAATGTCTCTCTCTTTACCTCTCAGATGCTTGGACTCGATGGCTCCTTGGTGTTCTTAGTACGTATTTATTTACACACCTAGTATGGAGTAGTATTAACACGCAGAATGGAGTAGTATTAACACGCAGAATGGAGTAGTATTAACACGCAGAATGGAGTAGTATTAACACGCAGAATGGAGTAGTATTAACACGCAGAATGGAATAGTATTAACACGCAGAGTGGAGTAGTATTTACACGCAGAATGGAGTAGTATTAACACGCAGAATGGAGTAGTATTAACACGCAGAATGGAGTAGTATTTACACGCAGAATGGAGTAGTATTTACACGCAGAATGGAGTAGTATTAACACGCAGAATGGAGTAGTATTAACACAGTATGGAGTAGTATTTACACGCAGAATGGAGTAGTATTTACACGCAGAATGGAGTAGTATTTACACGCAGAATGGAGTAGTATTTACACGCAGAATGGAGTAGTATTTACACGCAGAATGGAGTAGTATTTACACGCAGAATGGAGTAGTATTTACACGCAGAATGGAGTAGTATTAACACGCAGAATGGAGTATTTACACGCAGAATGGAGTAGTATTTACACGCAGAATGGAGTAGTATTTATACACCTAATTTAGAGTTGTATTTATACACCTTGTGTGGCATTGAATATGTACACTTAGGGTGGGGTAGTATTTATACATGTAGTATTTATACATCTAGTATGGGGTAGTATTTATACATCTAGTGTGGCGTAGTATTTATACACTTAGTACGGGGTAGTATTTATACACGTAGTATTTATACACTTAGTATGGGGTAGTATTTATACACTTAGTACAGGGTAGTATTTATACACGTAGTATTTATACACTTAGTATGGGGTAGTATTTATTCACTTAGTATGGGGTAGTATTTATACACCTCATTTAGAGTTGTATTTATACACCTTGTGTGGCATTGAATATATACACTTAGGGTGGGGTAGTATTTATACATCTAGTATGGGGTAGTATTTATACATCTAGTGTGGGGTAGTATTTATACATCTAGTGTGGGGTAGTATTTATACATCTAGTATGGGGTAGTATTTATACATCTAGTATGGGGTAGTATTTATACATCTAGTGTGGCGTAGTATTTATACACTTAGTACGGGGTAGTATTTATACACGTAGTATTTATACACTTAGTATGGGGTAGTATTTATACACTTAGTACGGGGTAGTATTTATACACATAGTTCGGGGTAGTATTTATACACTTAGTACGGGGTAGTATTTATACACTTAGTTCGGGGTAGTATTTATACACTTAGTTCGGGGTAGTATTTACACACTTAGTACGGGGTAGTATTTACACACTTAGTACGGGGTAGTATTTATACACTTAGTACGGGGTAGTATTTATACACTTAGTACGGGGTAGTATTTATACACTTAGTACGGGGTAGTATTTATACACTTAGTACGGGGTAGTATTTATACACTTAGTACGGGGTAGTATTTATACACTTAGTACGGGGTAGTATTTATACACTTAGTACGGGGTAGTATTTATACACTTAGTACGGGGTAGTATTTATACACTTAGTACGGGGTAGTATTTATACACTTAGTACGGGGTAGTATTTATACACTTAGTACGGGGTAGTATTTATACACTTAGTACGGGGTAGTATTTATACACTTTGTACGGGGTAGTATTTATACACTAGTATGGCTTAATATTTATACACTTAGTATGGGGTAGTATTTATGCACTTAGTATGGGGTAGTATTTATGCACTTACTATGGGGTAGTATTTGTACTCTTAGCGTCGGGTTGTATTTATACACTTAGTATGGAGTATTATTTATAGACTAGTATGGCTTAGTATTTATTCCCTTAGTATGGGGTAGTATTTATACACTTAGTACAGGGTAGTATTTATACACTTTGTACGGGGTAGTATTTATACACTAGTATGGCTTAGTATTTATACACTTAGTACGGGGTAGTATTTATACACTAGTATAGGGTAGTATTTATGCACTTTGTATGGTGTAGTATTTATTCACATAGTACGGGGTAGTATTGCAATGAAGGGGATGTCTGTTCTAAAAGCAGTAGCACTAGGAAGTAGTGAGGTGACGTTTTGCTTTGTGTCTCGTCTTCCAGGAGCATGTGTTCTGGGTTGTGTCTCTGAACACTCTCTTCATCCTGGTCTTCGGTGAGTACACAAATTAACACTAACTCTCCCTAAAGTAGTACCCTTGTTAAAATGAACTAGCCAGGTATGGTGGTAGGGCTCAGTAGAAAGCTGTGAGGTTTGATGCATCACTGTTCTCTTCCAGCGTTCTGTCCATACCACATTGGTCACTTCTCTGTCATGGGCCTTGGCTTTGAGGAATATGTAAGAAACATTCTCTAATACATCGCTCCTGACTCTGTGCAAAACATAATGTTATACACTACAAATATATTGTAGTATCAAAGATGATTGCCTTATTTAATTGATATAGTCAAGACTAGTCTGTTTACTTTCTGCATTCAACAAAGTTGGCCTCACCAACAAAGCAAATATGGTTGAATGCTCTTGTCTTGTCCTCTAGGTCCAAGCCTCCCAATTCGAGGGCCTGATCACAACCATCGTAGGGTACATCCTGCTGGCCATGACGCTCATCCTCTGTCACGTATCCTTCCGCCTACTGACCGGGATCCCTTCCTGTGACCATGCAATGTTTCCATGGAGACCTTTCCACTGTTTTTGTGTACAAAAGTGTGTGTTTGTCCTTAACTTGTGTCTCTCAGGGGTTCGCTGCTCTGGTCAGGTTCCAGCGGTCCCGTCGTCTACTAGGGGTCTGCTACATCGTTGTCAAGGTAACATTTCGGTTTTAAATATAGGCTTTTCATATTACTTTAAACCCAAAGAACGACTTTGACTATAAAATTAAATCTAAATGAATGACGGAAGGTCAACTTTTTAAAAATGTAAATCTCCCATTGATATCAATGCATGATTTTGGGAATTGCCTGAGTTTCCCCTGGGTCTTCATAGTCCCTGAGGTCATGTATCTGTCCATGGTGTTTAACGTGGTGTGTGTTCCAGGTCTCACTGCTTGTTGTCGTGGAGATAGGAGTTTTCCCCCTCATCTGTGGCTGGTGGCTCGACATCTGCTCTTTAGTACGTACAGACGTTTATTTCCGTCCCTCTTTCTCTCTCTCCCCCTCTTCTCTTCCAACCTTGCTCTCCATTTCCCCCCACCCCCACCCTACCCCTGTCTTTTTTTCTTTAACCGTTCCCACCTTTTCTTCCATCCGTTCTGCAGGAGATGTTTGATGCGTCTCTGAAGGACAGAGAGCTGAGTTTTAAGTCTGCACCAGGCACCACCATGTTCCTCCACTGGCTGGTGGGAATGGTCTACGTCTTCTATTTCGCATCCTTCATCCTCCTACTGAGAGAGGTAGGATCACATTTAGGCTGAGACACAAATGGCACCCTATTCCCTTTATGGTGCACTACTTTTAACCAGAGACCTATGGGCCCTGGTCAAAAGTAGTGCACTATATAGGGAATAGGGTGCCATTTGGGATGTAGAGTTAATGTAGTGCACTATATGATGTGTAATTTGGGACAAGTTCTATAACCAGGTTTCCATACAGCTAATTAATGCGGGTGAATTAACAGATGCGTTAGAAAAGACGGGACCGAGCTGATGGAAACAGGAAATGCGGGTGAATTAACAGATGCGTTAGAAAAGACGGGACCGAGCTGATGGAAACAGGAAATGCGGGTGAATTAACAGATGCGTTAGAAAAGACGACCGAGCTGATGGAAACAGGAAATGCGGGTGAATTAACAGATGCGTTAGAAAAGACTGGACCGACCTGATGGAAACAGGAAATGCCGGTACAATTTCGTAAATGTCGACAGACAATTTGTTTGTTCGGTATGGTGGGATCTTTTTGTGTCTGTCAAATGAATGATGTGAGAAATGGCGTTAACTGCTTTATTCGCAAATATTGATAAAATAACCATCATATTGAAATAGACATGGAGTCACGTGATAATACAATACATGGCCAAAATCGTCCGTGTATTTGTCCATCGGGGTGTGTGTTCTTCTTTAGCTAGTAGCTTATTTGGTCTTTAAAGAAGGAATATACCGTAGAAGGTATTTGCTGTTATTTTTAAATTCATACACTGAACAAAAATATAAACACAAGATGTAAAGTGAAAACTTGTTCCAAGGATCAAGAAAAGCTCATTTTGCAGTTGAGTTTATTCAGGCAATTGCAAGGAAGTAATCTCTCTGGATATACCGGGGAGGAACTTGATTATTTACGTGTTAGTCTTTATATACTTCAAATTAGTGGATTCGGCTATTTCAGCCACATCTGTTGCTGACAGGTGTATAAAATCGAGCGCACCACCATGCAACCTCCATAGACAAATATTGGCAGTAGAATGGCCTTACTGAACAGCTCAGTGACTTTCAACATGGCACCGTTGTAGGTGCTAGTAACATTTCTGCCTTACTAGAGCTGCCCCGGTCAACTGTAAGTTCTCTTATTGTGAAGTGGAAACATCTAGGAGCAACAACGGCTCAGCCTCGAAGTGGTAGGCCACACAAGCTCACAGAACAGGACTGCGAGTGCTGAAGTGTGCAGCGCGTAAAAATCATCTGTCCTTGGTTGCAACACTCACGACCGAGTTCCAAACTGCCTCTGGAAGCAAAGTCAGCACAAGAACAGTTCGTCAGGAGCTTCATGAAATGGGTTTCCATGGCCGAGCAGCTGCACACAAGCCTATGATCCCCATGCGCAATGCCAAGCGTCGGCTGGAGTGGTGTAAAGCTTGCTGCCATTGGACTCTGGAGCAGTGGAAATGTGTTCTCTGGAATGATGAATCACGCTTTACCATCTGGCAGTCCGACGGAAGAATCTGGGTTTGGCGGATGCCAGGAGAACGCCATCTGCCTGAATGCATAGTGCCAACTGTAAGGTTTGATGGAGGAGGAATAATAATGGTCTGGGGCTGTTTTTCATGGTTTGGGCCCCTTTGTTCCAGTGAAGGGCAATTTTAACGCTACAGCATACAATGACATTCTAGATGATTCTGTGCTTCCAACTTTGTGGCAACAGTTTGGTGAAGGCCCTTTCCTGTTTCAGCATGACAATGCCCCCGTGCACAAAGCAAGATCCATACAGAAATGGTTTGTCGAGATCAGTGTGGAGGAACTTGACTGGCCTGCACAGAGCCCTGACCTCAACCCCATCGAACACCTTTGGGATGAATTGGAACACTGACTGCGAGCCAGGCCTAATCGTCCAACATCAGTGCCCATCCTCACTAATGCTCTTGTGGCTGAATGGAAGCAAATCCCCGCAGCAATGTTCCAACATCTAGTGGAAAGCCTTCCCAGAAGAGTGGAGGCTGTTGTAGCAGGAAAGGGGGGACAAACTCCATATTAATACCCATAATTTTGGAATGAGATGTTCGATGAGGTGTCCACATATTATTGGCCATGTAGTGTATGTTGTGTGGTCCTCCCACTACAACTCGGGAAAGCATGCAGTGTATTCGTTTACAGGTAAAATGTTATGATGAACTTCACAATGTGGTGAAAGTGCACAGCGATGAGCATTGATGCTCCTTTCCAATAAATACTGAGTGTGTTATTCTGGTGACGTGATTGATGCTTCTCCAGCCTACCTGCACAGTATCCGTGAGCTGTTGGCTAGAGCGCACGTGCCACAAACCTTCGCTATTTAACGCAACAGTTTGGTTTGAAATGCGATGGAAACACATTCAACTTTAGGCTTTTATTCGGTACATGAAAATGTATAAAATGTATATATGCGAAAAACTAACTTATACGTCATCATGCACTGCTTATTATCCGGAAAATGTGCATACTTTCTTTATGGGGATTTTAGAATATTCACTTAAATCTGTTACCAATTGGATTGAAATGTAGCTATTGACTGGTTTGTCGTAGTGTACTGTTGATTAATTCCTGACTATAGTGTGGTGCTGTTTTGGATCAGGTGCTGAGGCCTGGGGTCCTGTGGTTTCTGAGAAACCTAAACGATCCAGACTTCAACCCAGTCCAGGAAATGATCCACCTGCCTATCTACAGACACCTCCGCAGGTTCATCCTGTCTGTGGTACGTACATCTACAGACACCTCCGCAGGTTCATCCTGTCTGTGGTACGTACATCTACAGACACCTCCGCAGGTTCATCCTCTCTGTGGTACCTACATCTACAGACACCTCCGCAGGTTCTACTGTCTGTGGTACATACAGTACATTCGGAAAGTATTCAGACCCCTTGACTTTTTCCACATTTTATTACGTTACAGCCTTATTCTAAAATGGATTAAATAAATAAAAAGGAATCTACAGATAATACCCCATAATAATTTTTAACTACAATATCACATTTACATAAGTATTCAGACCCTTTACTCAGTACTTTGTTGAAGCACCTTTGGCAGTGATCACATCCTCAAGTCTTCTCGGGTATGACGCTACAAGCTTTGCACACCTGTATTTGGGGAGTTTCTCCCATTCTTCTCTGCAGATCCTCTCAAGCTCTGTCAGGTTGGATGGGGTGCGTCGCTGCACAGCTATTTTCAGGTCTCTCCGGAGATGTTCAAGTCCGGGCTCTAGCTGGGCCACTCAAGGACTTTCAGAGACTTGTCCCGAAGCAACTCCTGCATTCTCTTGGCTGTGTGCTTACTGTCGTTGTCCTGTTGGAAGGAGAACCTACGCCCCAGTCTGAGATCCTGAGCGCTCTGGTGCAGGTTTTCATCAAGGATCTCTCTGTACTTTCCCTTGATCCTGACTAGTCTCCCAGTCCCTGCCACTGAAAAACATCCCCACAGCATGATGCTGCCACCACCATGCTTCATTGTAGGTATGGTGCCAGGTTTCCTCTGGACGGGATGCTTGGCATTCAGGCCAAAGAGTTCAATTTTGGTTTCATCAGACCAGAGAATCTTGTTTCTCATGGTCTGAGTCCTTTAGGTGCCTTTTGGCAAACTCCAAGCGGGCTGTCATGTGCCTTTTACTGAGGAGTTGCTTCCTTACATCTGGCCACTCTTCCATAATTGGTGGAGTGCTGCAGAGATGGTTGTCATTCTGGAAGATTCTCCCATCTTCACAGAGGAACTCTAGAGCTCTGTGAATCTGACGATTGGGTTCTTTGTCACCTCCCTGACCAAGGCCCTTCTCCCCCGATTGCTCAGTTTGGCTGGGCAGCCAGCTCTAGAAAGAGTCTTGGTGGTTCCAAACTTCTTCCATTTAAGAATGATGGAGGCCACTGTGTTCTTGGGGACCTTCAATGCTGCAGAAATGTTTTGGTACCCTTCCCCAGATCTGTGCCTCTACACAATCCTGTCTCGGAGCTCTACAAACAATTCCTTTGACCTCATGGCCTGGTTTTTGCTCTGCATGACATGCACTGTCAACTGTGGGACCTTAAATAGACAGGTGTGTGCCTTTCCAAATCATGTCCAATCAATTGAATTTACCACAGGTTGACTCCAATCAAGTTGTAGAAACATCTCAAGGATGCTCAATGGAAACAGGATGCACCTGAGCTCATAGCAAAGGGTCTGAATACTTGTAAAATGTTTTTTCGTTTTTATACATTTGCAAAGATTTTTATTTAACCCATTTTGGAAAAATGCTGTAATGTATCAAAATGTGGAAAAAGTTAAGGGGTCCAAATGCACTGTACAGTGAGGGGAAAAAGTATTTCATCCCCTGCTGATTTTGTACGTTTGCCCACTGACAAGGAAATGATCAGTCTATAATTTTAATGGTAGGTTTATTTGAACAGTGAGAGACAGAATAACAACAACAAAAGAATCCAGAAAAACGCATGTCAAAAATGTTATAAATTGATTTGCATTTTAATGAGGGAAAGCTTGAAACCAGTAGTCTGTTTCTCTCATGTTCTATTGATTTTCATTGTCCAGTAGACAAAGGAACAATCCTAGTCATATTAGCAACCAATGCTAGTTGTTGCATCTTTAGATCTCCTCTTTCTAAATTTCTAACCACTAGGCTACCTGCTGCCACATAAAACTGCTCAAAATGTGTTTTCCGCTAATTTCATTATGGAGCGAAAATTCGTGCATAGCTTACTGCCTTGTGTGCATTGCCACGCTTATAATGTGAAGAAATAATAGCTTATCAACATTTATGCTAAACCTTCTGATCTGTTGCATGAGCTTTTTTACGTTTTGGGGTGTAGCCTAGGACTACTGGTTGTATGAATTATGGATCTGTCGTCCCACAACTGTCCCAGCGTCTGTTTTGGAGCAGGTTATTTCTTTCTCACACAGAACGATAAGCTGACCAATAGAACAGGTCAACTTTTCTACTATGGCGGATAGTAGATTGACATAGGCTAGGAATTTTGCTGTTCGTTACTTGTTGGATGAGGAAAAGTATATGTGGCCAGTTATTCTAACATATGCAGCATGTGGGTTTCAAGTTTGGGGAAGCTGTTTCACCATAAAAATGCACCTTTATAATAAACCATTTCATGCATCCTCCATTTGCAGACGTGTGTAAGATATTCTACTATTCGTAATGTGATGAGTAGATTGGATAGTCATAATTTAGGACAATAATATAACTAAATCACTGTCTGCAAAAGTACTGTTGAATGCAGGGTGTGGTGACTTAGTGGGCCTAGGCTACATATCTTCTTTTGTACAGGAAAATGTTGGCCTTTTTAATAAACACATTTTATGCAATTCTGCTACACTTTATATGACTGGAGACATTCGCAGAATATTTTTGAATATGACAAATGACAGCGAAGCCTACTCTTCTGACAAACAGATCAGTAAAGACAACGTTGTCTGATCTATATATTAGGCCTACGAGAAGAGGAGACTCAATATGACGTCCCATCTAACCTGGAGGAGGAAATGACTGTCCAAAACTGACCCAATGATAAAGACAGTGAATATGCACAGCCACTGGGGTTACGGCCCATATTCTCTGCTGGTGCCAATAGGATGGGCTACTTTTCGCTCAATTAAGTTGATCATTTTGATGACTAAAAGACAGATTAGAGTCTTCTCTTTACAGCAATAGCCAATTGTTTTCCAAACTGTTTTTCGTGATTTTGTATTTTTAAATATTACGATATGCCTGTCTGGGTCTCTCTGCTTTTCACTGACAGTCAAAACTCATCACTCATCTTTTTGGTGTTTACAGCTCTCTCTGCATAAATTGCAGGTCCTTCCGACTGTGGGCTATGCGATTTAAAACAATCTGCATATTATACAAGTTCATGATATTCTGTGGCCAAAACATGCTGTTTGGTGTAGTAGGCTATTTAGATTTTTTTTCTTCTTCTGTATAGACAGGAATAAGCTAATTAGGCTATATAATTTTGGTTTCTGTCATTCTGACAACCATGGGTGGAAGCCCTAATCAGGCTACGCAAACAATGCATATGGGTCCTGTACATTTCTTCATTGTCCAGTAAATAAAAATGCTGCCTCTGCAGGTTCACCATGTCTGTGGTCCGTCCATCGACAGACAGTAGTTACATCCAGCTATGGTTTTGCTTTGATTGTGTGCTGATCATTAAAGGTGTATGATGTTTGTCCTCTCCTAGGTGGTGTTTGGCTCCATCGTTCTCCTGATGTTGTGGCTGCCCATCAGGATGATCAAGCTCCTCCTCCCTGCCTTCCTGCCCTACAACGTCATGCTTTACAGGTACACTCCTTCCTGTCCTACAACGTCATGCTTTACAGGTACACTCCTTCCTCCCCTACAACGTCATGCTTTACAGGTACACTCCTTCCTGTCCTACAACGTCATGCTTTACAGGTATACTCCTTCCTCCCCTACAACGTCATGCTTTACAGGTACACTCCTTCCTGTCCTACAACGTCATGCTTTACAGGTACACTCCTTCCTCCCCTACAACGTCATGCTTTACAGGTACACTCCTTCCTGTCCTACAACGTCATGCTTTACAGGTACACTCCTTCCTCCCCTACAACGTCATGCTTTACAGGTACACTCCTTCCTCCCCTACAATGTCACGCTTTACAGGTACACTCCTTCCTGTCCTACAACGTCATGCTTTACAGGTACACTCCTTCCTCCCCTACAACGTCACGCTTTACAGGTACACTCCTTCCTGTCCTACAACGTCATGCTTTACAGGTACACTCCTTCCTCCCCTACAACGTCATGCTTTACAGGTACACTCCTTCCTCCCCTACAACGTCATGCTTTACAGGTACACTCCTTCCTGTCCTACAACGTCACGCTTTACAGGTACACTCCTTCCTCCCCTACAACGTCCTGCTTTACAGGTACACTCCTTCCTGTCCTACAACGTCATGCTTTACAGGTACACTCCTTCCTCCCCTACAACGTCACGCTTTACAGGTACACTCCTTCCTCCCCTACAACGTCCTGCTTTACAGGTACACTCCTTCCTGTCCTACAACGTCATGCTTTACAGGTACACTCCTTCCTCCCCTACAACGTCATGCTTTACAGGTACACTCCTTCCTGTCCTACAACGTCATGCTTTACAGGTACACTCCTTCCTCCCCTACAACGTCATGCTTTACAGGTACACTCCTTCCTCCCCTACAATGTCACGCTTTACAGGTACACTCCTTCCTGTCCTACAACGTCATGCTTTACAGGTACACTCCTTCCTCCCCTACAACGTCACGCTTTACAGGTACACTCCTTCCTGTCCTACAACGTCATGCTTTACAGGTACACTCCTTCCTCCCCTACAACGTTACGCTTTACAGGTACACTCCTTCCTCCCCTACAACGTCATGCTTTACAGGTACACTCCTTCCTCCCCTACAACGTCACGCTTTACAGGTACACTCCTTCCTGTCCTACAACGTCATGCTTTACAGGTACACTCCTTCCTCCCCTACAACGTCATGCTTTACAGGTACACTCCTTCCTGTCCTACAACGTCACGCTTTACAGGTACACTCCTTCCTCCCCTACAACGTCCTGCTTTACAGGTACACTCCTTCCTCCCCTACAACGTCCTGCTTTACAGGTACACTCCTTCCTGTCCTACAACGTCATGCTTTACAGGTACACTCCTTCCTCCCCTACAACGTCATGCTTTACAGGTACACTCCTTCCTCCCCTACAACGTCATGCTTTACAGGTACACTCCTTCCTGTCCTACAACGTCACGCTTTACAGGGACACTCACATGGCTCAACTGTGGCCAGCAATGGTCACCAACCCTGGTCCTGGAGAGCTGCTGTGTGTGCAGGTTTTTGTTCCAGCCCAGCATCGAAATGCCTAGATATAGATGTATGCCCGGTAAGTGATATACCTTCACCCACCTCTCCCCTCCTCTCTCCCCCCTCCTCTCCCCCCTCCTCTCTCCCCCCTCCTCTATCCTCTCTCCCCCCTCCTCTCTCCTCTCTCCCCCTCCCCTCTCCTCCCTCCTCTCTCCCCCCTCCCCCCTCCTCTCCTCTCTCCTCTCTCCCCCCTCCTCTCTCCTCTCTCCCCCTCCTCTATCCTCTCTCTCCCCCTCCTCTATCCTCTCTCCCCCCCTCCTCTATCCTCTCTCCCCCCCCTCCTCTATCCTCTCTCCCCCCTCCTCTATCCTCTCTCCCCCCCTCCTCTATCCTCTCTCCCCCCCTCCTCTATCCTCTCTCCCCCCCTCCTCTATCCTCTCTCCCCCCCTCCTCTATCCTCTCTCCCCCCCTCCTCTATCCTCTCTCCCCCCCTCCTCTATCCTCTCTCCCCCCCTCCTCTCTCCCCCTCCTCTCTCCTCTCCCCCCTCCCCTCTCCTCTCTCCTCTCCCCCTCCTCTCCCCCCTCCTCTCTCCCCCTCCTCTCTCCCCTCCTCTCTCCCCCTCCTCTCTCCCCCTCCTCTACCCCCTCCTCTATCCTCTCTCCTCTCCTCTCTCCCCTCCTCTCTCCTCTCTCCCCCTCCCCTCTCCTCTCCCCCCTCCTCTATCCTCTCTCCTCTCTCCCCCTCCTCTATCCTCTCTCCCCCTCCTCTATCCTCTCTCCCCCTCCTCTATCCTCTCTCCCCCTCCTCTATCCTCACTCCCCCTCCTCTCTCCCCCCCTCTCTCCTCTCTCCCCCCTCCTCTCTCCCCCCCTCCTCTCTCCTCCCTCCTCTATCCTCTCTCCCCCCTCCTCTATCCTCTCTCCCCCCCTCCTCTATCCTCTCTCCCCCCTCCTCTATCCTCTCTCCCCCTCCTCTCTCCTCTCCCCCCTCCTCTCTCCTCTCTCCCCCCTCCTCTCTCTTCTCTCCCCCTCCCTCTCCCCTCTCCTCTCTCCCCCCTCCCCCCTCCTCTCCTCTCTCCTCTCTCCCCCCTCCTCTCTCCTCTCTCCCCCTCCTCTATCCTCTCTCCCCCTCCTCTATCCTCTCTCCCCCCCTCCTCTATCCTCTCTCCCCCCCTCCTCTATCCTCTCTCCCCCCCTCCTCTATCCTCTCTCCCCCTCTCCCCCCCTCCTCTATCCTCTCTCCCCCCCTCCTCTATCCTCTCTCCCCCCCTCCTCTCTCCCCCTCCTCTCTCCTCTCCCCCCTCCCCCCTCCCCTCTCCTCTCCCCCCTCCCCCCCCCCTCTCCTCTCTCCTCTCTCCCCCCTCCTCTCTCCCCCCTCCTCTCTCCCCCTCCTCTATCCTCTCTCCTCTCCTCTCTCCCCTCCTCTCTCCTCTCTCCCCCTCCCCTCTCCTCTCCCCCCTCCTCTATCCTCTCTCCTCTCTCCCCTCTCCTCTATCCTCTCTCCCCCTCCTCTATCCTCTCTCCCCCTCCTCTATCCTCTCCTCCTCCCCCCCCTCCTCTATCCTCA